>NW_015163757.1:0-15765 GCF_001447785.1 Gekko japonicus | reverse complement strand
GCCTTGGTGTTCAGTCATGCCGGCCACATGACCACGGAAACGTCTTCGGACAGCGCTGGCTCTTCGGCTTTGAAACGGAGATGAGCACCGCAACCCTAGAGTTGGACTCGACTGGCTTTTGAGCAAGGGAACCTTTACCTTTACCTTTACCTGGGATCCTGGAGAAATGCTGCCCATCTGAGTAGACAACACTGACATTGATGGACCAGTGGCCTGATTCAGTAGAAGGTAACTTCATGTCTGCATTCCTGTTTATGCTTGCCTTCAGGTTGACCCCTTCCATCGCTTGGACAGAAAACCAACCCTGCATACCAGCAAAATGGTCTTGCAATGCCTTTGTTGCCCTGACCTGGGTAGCCCAGGCTTGCCTGGTCTCATTGGATCGTAGAAGCTTAGCGGGGCCCCCCTAGTGCTTTGGTGGGAGGCCACCAAGGAAATTCAGGGGTACTACACAGAATTAGGCAGTGGCAAACCACCTCTGAATGCCTCTTGCCTTGGAAAGCCTGTGGTGTTGCCATAAGTCAGTGGTGGCTTGATGGCACTTTCTTCCAGGTGGAGAAAGAAGTCCTTTTCTCCCTTTCTCACAATACAAGAACCCGAGGGGACTCAATGAAAATGCAGAATTCTCATAGCGAAAAAAGGGAAATCAGATATATTACCTAAAAAAGAAGAAATAATGGAAAAAATATTCGAGATAGCAGAAATGGACAGATTAAATATGATACTAGCAGGAAGAGATGACAATGCTTATAAGAAAAGATGGTTTAAAGTATATAAGTGGTTTGAAAAAAATGTATAATGAACACTCCGAAAAATGATATGTATAGACGGAATGTATTTTGATTTCTTTTTTTGTTGGAAAATGCATAAATAAATGTATATTAAAAAGGGGGGGGGGGAGAAAAAAAAAGAAATTGCTGAGCAGTTGGGTTAGAACAGATAAAAGGAAGGACTTCTTAACCCGAAGAATGATTAACACGTGGAATTCACTGCCACAGGAGGTGGTGGCGGCTACAAGCATGGACGGCTTCAAGAGGGAATTGGATAAACATCTGGAGCAGAGGTCCATCAGTGGCTATTAGCCACCAGGTATAGATAGGAACGCTCAGTCTGGGGCAAGTGATGCTCTGTCTTCTTGGTGCTTCTAGTGTCCTGGCCTCACTGGTGGACGACCTGATGGCACCTGGTATTTTTGGCCACTGTGTGACACAGAGTGTTGGACTGGATGGGCCATTGGCCTGATCCAACATTGGCTTCTCTTAGGTTCTCTTATGTTCCACCCCCAGCTCTGCTTAGGATTGCATCCCCGGATGTCCCGGGAGGTTCTCCTTGTAGTGGTGCTCTTGGGCGTCTCTTCCACACCCCAGTGGGTCTTACCCAGGAGACCTTCCCAGTGCATTTTGCCCCGTGATTATAACTTGCCTGCACTTTGACAGCAAAACCCCCCATAAATGCAGCTGTTCAGCATGCGCACTGGGGGGTTGCCTACCCCAGGGAAAGAATGTTTGAATACACTCCCCAAACTTCTCCAAGAGCGAGCAGTGATTGGAAACTTAAGGGGCAACCAATTCTGCAGCCGAACTGCACTGTTCAAGAGATGCCGGGTGGGAGGGAAGGAAACAAAATCTTCTTCCAGAACCTCCAGTATGCCTGCCAAGTGACACGTCGGTCTGATTAGATGGGTGCTGGATCTCTGAATGCTGACGGAACATATTTCAAATGCGCACAACAGCTGCAGAAGAATTTAGGAGAAGGAGGGGGGGGAGGAATCTATTTCAGCCTGCAGTCTTTTTTTTTTTAATGGTGAGGATTAGAACACACCTTCCCAAAAGAGAGGCGGGATGGTCTGACATAGGTTTTTTGGAGCAGTGCAGTCCGCATTTTCAACCCATGGCCTCAGAGCCAGTTTGGTTAGGAGCATGGACTCTAATCTGGGAGAACCGGGTTTGATTCCCCCACCCCTCCACATGAAGCCAGCTGGGTGACCTTGGGCCAGTCACAGTTCTGTCAGAGCTCTCTCAGCCCCTAAAACCAAGCCTAGCTTTCCACCTTAGCACAACGCTAAGAGCTAGAACTTGTGACTGCCAGGCAATCTTTGGATTTCCTGGCCAGTTTGGTGTGGTGGTTAAGTGCGTGGACTCTAATCTGGGAGAACCGGGTTTGATTCCCCACTCCTCCACATGCAGCTGCTGGTGTGACCTTGGGTCAGTCACAAGTTCTCTCAGAGCTCTTCTCTCACCAGCAGTGCTCGGAAGAGCTCTCTCAGCCCCACCCACCTCACAAAGTGTCTGTTGTGGGGACAGGAAAGGGGAGGAGATTGTAGGCCCCTGAGACTCCTTCAGATAGTGAAGGGTGGGGTATAAATCCAATCTCTTCTTTTTCTTCTTAGAAGGGTGTCACTCTACTTAGGACTCCAGATGTTGGGCTTTTAGCTTAGGGAAGGTTCCGATTTAGTGGGGGTGGAAAGTGCCGTCGAGTCACAGCTGACTAAAGGTGAACACAGACAATGCTCCCTCTAAGCTGTGGAGTCTCGTGAGCAAAAACCCTACTTCGGGAGCTACTGGCATTAAAGTTGTGAGCGAGCGATTTGGCCGCTGCATAAATTAGTTTTCTCTGGAGCCCTCCTTTCTGAGCAGAGACAAAAGTGCGTGAGCAGGAGGCTAAAAAACGGTGAGCTACCTCACACTAACTCAGCTTAGAGGGAACACTGAGTCCTCAAGATATATGGGTATTTTTCATGTATTTTTCATGTATTTAATTGGCCTGACCTGGATAGCCCAGGTTAGCCCGATCTCAGGGTCGGCTCTGGTTAGTATTTGGATGGGAGACCTCCAAGGAAGTCTAGGCTTGTGATGTGGACCCAGGCGATGGCCAATCACCTCTGAATGTCTCTTGCCTTAAAAACCATCTGTGATCAGTGTTCCCTCTAAGCTGAGTTAGTGTGAGGTAGCTCACCGTTTTTTAGCCTCCGGCTCACACATTTTTGTCTTCGCTCAGGAAGGATGCCTCCAAAGCAACTAATTTATGCAGCAGCCAAATTGATCACTCACAACTTTCATGCCAGTAGCTCCCAAAGTAGAATTTTTGCTCACAAGACTCCACAGCTTAGAGGGAACATTGCTTGAGGTAAAAGCAAGGTATGATTTTTAAAAAATCCCACTGCATCTTCTCACACCTCTGGTGTTCTGATCACCTTCCTCCCCTGAATTGCTTTTCTGGCCATCACTCACAACTTTCATGCCAGTAGCTCCCAAAGTAGAATTTTTGCTCACAAGACTCCACAGCTTAGAGGGAACATTGCTTGAGGTAAAAGCAAGGTATGATTTTTTAAAAATCCCACTGCATCTTGTCACACCTCTGGTGTTCGGCTCACCTTCCTCCCCTGAATTGCTTTGCTGGCCGTGAGGGAAAGCTTTATTCTGTTTGAGAGATGTTCATTACTTATGCAATGAAATAGGTGAAACTATTGAACTCCATGTGAATTGGGCAGCTTTTCCATTGAAGTGCAATTTTTCATACACCATCAACCTATAGACTCTTGGTTAGAAGAAGACGTTTGTCGAAACGGCATCCCATTCCGGAGACAACCGTCCCGTCCTTGTCATCTTCTATCTTTATGTAGCTGAACGTACACATTTGAATGTATTAGTATCACTTTTGTACATTTCGTATTTATAACTTTACGGTTTTCGCTAAAGAAATATCGGGCGCACCGTGTACAGCCCTTGTGGTTCTATTTTTGCATGTGAGGGAAAGGAACCTGGCCTCTGAGCACATGAAGCGGGAGCCCCCAATCTTTTTGGCCCTGTGGGCACCTTTGGAATTCTAGTGTAATGTGGTGGGCGCAGCCACAAAAAATGGCTGCCGCCTCCAATGTTCCCTCTAAGCTGTGGAGTCTTGTGAGCAAAAATTCTACTTTGTGAGCTGCTGGCATTAAAGTTGTGAGCGAGGCATTTGGCTATTGCATAAATCAGTTTGCTCTGGAGCCATCCTTCCTGAGCTAAGACAAAAATATATGAGCTGGAGGCTAAAAAACTGTGAGCTGGCTCACACTAACTCAGCTTAGAGGGAACACTGGCCGCCACTTACCTTCAGTCACACAATGAAGATCCTTGTGTTGGGATGGCAGCTGCTGCCAAAGCAGTATTTTTAGAAATCTGCACAGCCAATCGAGTCTCCAGTGGCCAATCAGAAACCTTGCTTGGCTAGAGCCCCATCTGACCCTGCCCACTTCCTGAAAATTTTTGGAGGGCCCACAGACACCACGATGGAGGGCCCTGACATAAAGGGACCAACTCTAGGCACTTTCTAGTATGGGTTTCTCCGACTTTGGGGGGTGGGGAGCAATGTTCCCTCTAAGCTGTGGAGTCTTGTGTGCAAAACGTCTACTTTGTGAGCAACTGGCATTAAAGCTGTGAGCCAGCGATTTGGCTGCTGCATAAATTAGTTTGCTTTGGAGCCGTCCTTCCTGAGCTAAGACAAAAATCTGTCAGCTGGAGGCTAAAAAACTGTGAGCTAGCTCACACTAACTCAGCTTAGAGGGAACTCTGGTGGGGAGCAATGCCTTTGTGACATCAAGCAAGAATCTTGTGACATCAGTGGCTCTTCCACCAATCCCTGCTCATAATTAGGAATGGATTTGCATGCCTAACAACCAGCACAGCTAGGGAAAGGAGGAGGAGGAGAAATTGGATTTATACCCCGCCCTTCACTCAGAGTGGCTTACAATCTCCTTTTCCTTCCCCTCCCCACAACAGACACCCTGTGAGGCAGGTGGGGCTGAGAGAGTTCTCTCAAGGACTGCTCTTGAGAGAAAAGCTCTGACAGAACTATGGCTTGCCCAAGGTCATCCAGCCAGGTGCAAGTGGAGGAGTGGGGAATCGAACCTGGTTCTCCCAGATTAGAGTCCGTGCACTTAACCACTACACCAAACTGGGTCTCAAGGAGCAAGGAGCATGGGGGGAGGAAGGGAGGACTGATGTCACCAAGGTGGCTGCTGATGTCATAAAGGTAAGGCTTTCGACTGGGTTATCCCTGGATGAGGACTAAGGAGAGGCAAAGAGGAAGCAGGCACCAGATGTACAGGATCCCATAAGGCAAAAAGGTGAGAAGAGGATGTCATGGTGATTAAAGGGTGACTAGTCAATCCATGGTGACTCATTAGTCTCTGAATCCCAGTGCCAGGAGGCAACATCAAGGGAAGGCCTTGGCCTCCATGCCCTGCTGTTGGCCCTCCAGAGGAACTGGTTGGCCACTGTGTGAGACAGGACACTGGACTAGATGGACCACTGGTCTGATCCAGCAGGGCTCTTCTTATGTTCTTATTAGGGGAAAGCCTCAGCCTCTATGCCCTGTTGTTGGCTCTCCAGAGGAACTGGTTGGCCACTGTGAGGGAGGATGCTGGACTAGATGGACCACTGGTCTGATCCAGCAAGGCTTTTGTGTTCTCATGAAGGGCTCGGCCTCTTTGCCCTTTTGTTGTCTCTCCAGAGGAACTAGTTGGCCACTGTGTGAGACAGGATGCTGGACTAGATGGACCATTGGTCTGATCCAGCAGGGCTCTTCTGATGTTCTTCTGATGGAGAAAGAGGATATTTGGGATGTTTGTGTATTTTTTCTTCCCCAGTAAGCTACAATACCTCCCATCCCACCCAAGATGTTAAATAGGACAACATGGGTTCATAGAAAATAATCTTCATTTCCCTGGTATCTCTAATTTTCTTTTAGATTTCTTTAACATTAAATATGTGATATTTATTAATTCATCAGAAGGCCTCGCAAATCCAGGGCAGAGTGGATTTTTAATGGGTGTTAACATTTTCTCCTTTCTAATAAACAGAAAACATTTTTTGTGTGTGTGTGGCATTCTGAAACGCTAACACATTTCTGGAAGCAAGAAAAAAAACATTTCCACAGTCAATGAGCTGAATTACAGTGTCATGGTATCAACTGGGGTTTAAACAGATTCTTATACGGTCTTATACGGCTGTTGTGAATGGCCAGGGTAGTTTTGACTGTGGTGTAGAAACAAAACAAACTGCACCCCTTGAATCTCAGAGTCTTTTAATCTTGCTGTTCACAATTTCCCCCTCTGTATCCGAGGACGGCCAGCTCTGGCTTCGGAAATACTTGGAGATTTTGGAAGTGGAACCTAGGGAGGGCGGGGTTTGGGAAGGGGAGGGACCTCAGAAGGCTGTAATGCCATGGCGCCCACCCTCCAAAGCAGCCCTTTCCCCCCACTGGACTGTTTTGGGCCGGGGGGCCGGGGGGGGGCTATGCAACTTACCTGGCCGCTTCTTGCTCTGACTGAGGGCTGCTGGGAGCAGAGGGTGGGGCTTGTTGCATGTGCCCGCTTTTTAGGCTCTTTACTACCGGAGCTCCGCTCCTGTGCACTCCTGCAGGAAATGACCCCTGCTTGTATGTATGTATGTATGGGTTTATGCATTTTATTTATATGGTAAGCCGCCTTGAGCTCCGTAAGGAAGAAAGGCAGCTAATAAATGTTTTAAATAAATAAAAACTTCAATAAACAGACAAATGTCCTTTCCTCCTCCAATCCTCTTGTCTTCCCCATTTCCCAATCCCAGGAGCTTCCCTTGGAGCCCTTGGTTGGTGTCCTCCTCCTGTGGGGTGGTGCTGGAGTTAGCAGGAGGCCAACGTAAAAGGATCTCATTTGCATTCAGCATCCAGGCATCTGGGACGAAATAGGGTGGGGAAGAGAATCAGCAGATTCATTTAAAATAATGCACTGAATGCTGGTTCCTTTGTGTGCCTCATTAACTGATGAGATCAAGGGTTTTAAGGAGAGAGGGAAGGGGGGCCCGTTGCCCTAATCTGAAGCTTTATATTACATACATGAGCAAAGTTTGGGTCCAGTGGCACCTTTAAGACCGACAGGTTCAAATCTGGTACTTTATTCCGTGTGTTTTAGCATTGTCTACTCAGACTAGCAGCTGCTCTCCAGAGTCTCAGGCAAAGGTCTTTCACATCATCTACTGCCAGATCTATTACCTGGAGATGCCAGGGGTTGAACGGAAACCTTCTGGATGCCAGGCAGATGATCTACCTTCGAACCATGGGCCATGACCCTGGCAAGGGGCTTTTCAAGGACTCAATTCTATGGGATTCATAGCTCACATAGCATCTATGTATAGGGGATAGGATTTAGTACTAACTTAGTTTGTTATGACTGTTGATGTTTGTTGTAAAAATCTGTATTGATGACTAACTGGTTGGTTTGTAATTTTGGATTCTCAGGATGTTTGTATACTGTTTTGCAGTTATTATATTTCTTGATATGTTATAAAGTAAAGGTAAAGGTTCCCTTGCTTGAAAGCCAGTCGAGTCCAACTCTAGGGTTGCGGTGCTCATCTCAGTTTCAAAGCCGAAGAGCCAGCGCTGTCCGAAGACATTTCCGTGGTCATGTGGCCAGCATGACTAGACACCAAGGCGCACGGAACAGTGTTACCTTCCCACCGAAGCGGTCCCTATTTATCTACTTGCAATTTCTTGCTTTCGAACTGCTAGGTTGGCAGGAGCTGGGGCCAGAGACGGGAGCTCACTCCGTCATGCGGCACACTCGGGTCTTGAACTGCTGAACTACCGACCTTCCACAGCCTGCAGTTCAGCATCTTAACCACTTGAGCCACCACAGCTCCTAATGTTATACTTCCTCTTAATAATAAGGAAGAAAGGCAGCTAATAAATGTTTTAAATAAATAAAAACTTCAATAAACAGACAAACGTCCTTTCCTCCTCCAGTCCTCTCGTCTTCCCCATTTCCCAATCCCAGGAGCTTCTCTTGGAGACCTTGGTTAGTGTCCTCCTCCTGTGGGGTGGTGCTGGAGTTAGCAGGAGGCCAACGTAAAAGGATCTCATTTGCATTCAGCATCCTGGCATCTGGGACGAAATAGGGTGGGGAAGAGAATCAGCAGATTCATTTCAAACAATGCACTGAATGCTGTGGCAGGAAGCTGCCACCCAGGTCTCCCTATCTGCCCCGTGGCGAGTGTAGAAGGCAGCTTCACGTGTAACCGACGGTTTAGAGTGCTGGATAAAGTTGGCTTGGAGCAGGCCCATTTGTGAAGGTATAAGGCCAATACTTGAAGTCGAATGTGGTCATGTGTCAGTAGATGAGGGAATACAGTTTATCTACTTTGAGCCATTTGGGGAGGGTCTCTGGCTGTGGCTGAGCGGTAGAGCAGCTGCTTGGCATGCAGAAGGTCTCAGGTTCAATCCCCGGCACCTCCAGTTAGGGATGCCAGCCTCCAGGTGGGACCTGGGGAATCGCCCAGAATTACAGCTCCTCTCCAGACCAAAGAGATCAGTTCCCCTAGAGAAAATGGATGCTTTGGAGGGTGGACTCTATAGCATTGTGCCCCACTGAGGTCCTTGTCCCCCCTGTGCTCCATCCCCAAATCTCCAGGAGTTTCAACCAGGAACTGGCAACCCTACCCCCCCATCCCCTGTTGGTGGCCAGGAGGGACCTGGGAAACCTATCTCTGGTTAAAAGAACCTGGTGATGTGAAAGACCTCTACCTGAGACCTTGGGGAGCCCTTGTCAATCTGAGTAGACAGTACTGACCTTGATGAATCAACGATCAGATTCAGTATAAGGCAGCTTCATATACAGTATTGACAGTCTGAGTCTTCAGAGCAGTGAAACTCAGTTACTTTGCCCTGTTGGACTCAACTGAAAAAGTAAAGCCAGTTAGCCAGTTTGGTGTAGTGGTTAAGAGCAGCGGTCTTTGATTCCCCAGGTTTGATTCCCCACTCCTCCACATGAAGCCAGCTGGGTGACTTTGGGTCAGTCACAGTTCTTTCAGTAGGGTTGCCAGGTCTGGGTTGGAAAATACCTGGAGACTTTGAGGGTGGATCTGGGAGAGGGCGGGGTTTGGGGAGGGGAGGGGCCTCAGCATGGTACAGCGCCACGGAGTCCACCCTCCAAATCAGCCTTCTTCTCCAGGGGAGCTGATCTCTGTCAGCTGGAGATCAGTTGTAAAAGCGGGAGATCTCCAGGCCCCACCTGGAGGCTGGCAACCATATCTTTCAGAGCTCTCTCACCTACCTCACAGGTTGTCTGTTGTGGGGAGAGGAAGGGAAGATGATTGTAAGCTGCTCTGAGACTCCTTCGGGTAGTGAAAAGTGGGGTATAAAACCGAACTCTTCTTCCTCATTTAACTCAGCAGGCCAAATGGCTATGGGACATTGTTGTCCATCTGGTCCAGGAGCTTGTGGGTCAGAGGCCTTAATGGAATTCTTGACAGCCTTCTGCAGTGTGAAAAAAAGTCATTTTCTCTCTCTCTCTTTTTCCTTAATGATCAGGATGCCTCTTTTAGCTTTGTCGGCCTTTGGTGAATGTGAGGTTGGGAACAACACGCTGGTCTGCGGTATATATTAGACTGGCCGCGCAGTTCCTTGGAGACTAATAATTCTTAGAGGCCAGAAGCCTAAGCTCGGTATTGGTCTCCCCGGCCTTGTTTTCTGACTTCATTGCCATGAACTTCAGCCAGAAGCGCTTCCTATTAATCTGTCATAGAAGGCCCTGGAAAAGCACAAGCAAATATTATGGTTCCAGCGCTGGGCCAGGGTATGTTTATTAGTGATAATAAGAATATATTTTCCATGTTCTGCTAGTCTCAGCCGTCTGCCTTCTGGAAAGTTGCCCTGTAAAGATGTCGATAATCCAAGTTTGGAGTCTCTCATGTCCCACCTGAAGGGCAAGGTTTAGAATCTGTTCCGTTAGGCCTATAATTGGGCAGTTCCTGGGGATACAGGCATAGAGCAAATGATAATCATAGGGCAGAAGGCTCTGGGGAGATCTCCTGTGTAAGACCCAATGGAATGTAGAAGAGATACGTAAGAGTACACTTACATGGGAAACTACCTAGGTCATCCAACGGTACAATCCTACGCAGAGTTGGTGTTGGTAGGAATGGCGACAAGTTACAGCCGACTTATGGTGGCCCACTAGGGGTTTCCAGGCAAGAGATTGATAGAGTTGGTTTGCCGTTGCCTACCACTGCATAGCAACCCTGGATTCCCTTGGGGGTCACCCGTCCAAGTAGAAGAAGAAGAGATTGCATTTATACCCTGCCCTTCGCTACCCAAAGGAGTCTCAGAGCGGCTTACAAACTCCTTTCCCTTCCCCTCCCCACAACAGACACCCTGTGAGGTAGGTGGGGGCTGAGAGAGCTCTGACAGGAACTGCTCTTTTTCAAGAACAGCTGTGCCAGAACTATGGCTTGCCCAAGGTCATCCAGCCAGGTGCAGTGGAGGAGTGGGGAATCAAACCTGGTTCTCCCAGATTAGAGTCCACACACTTAACCACGACACCAAACTTTGCTTCTGAGATCTGATGGGGTTCTGCTCGCCCGGGCTACCCAGGTCAGCCTTCTAAGTCCAATGGAGTCAGTTAGTGGGCTTTGGAAAGTATAAATCTGGTTAGTATTATGCCACCAATGCAACAACCGGAGAAACTCAGTTTCGCAAAGACAACATGAGTAATTTATTGTTACATCAGATACCAAATGGTGTGAGTATTGGTCTAAATAAAAGTCGGGGAAACATTTGCTTCAGGTTAAGGTCAAAACCAAGGGCTTTAAGTTCTTCCCAGGTCAGGTCACAGGATTGTTCTGGAAGCGCCACGGTCCCAGATTATGTGGGCCCAATTCTGGCCAGGTCCACAGTGCACGATGGGAGGAGGCTGAGATTTCACTCTGCACTGTTTTCCTGACTGGAAATGGTCCCCCTGAGAGTCCCTTGGATGGCAAGAAGATAAAACCAGTCAATCCTAAAAGAGGTCAACCCTGACTCTTCCATGGAAGGCCAGATAATGAAACTGAAGCTCAAATACTTTGGCCGCCAAGTGAGAAGGGAGCACTCCCTGGAGAGGACCCTGATGCTGGGAAAGGTTGAAGGTCAAAGGAGACGGGGACGGCAAAGGATGAGATGGTTAGACAGTGTTGTGGATGCAACGAGCATGAGGTTAAGCAAACTTCAGAGGACAGCGGAGGACAGGAAGGCCTGGCCGTGATCTGGTCCATGGGGTCGCGAAGAGTCGGACTCGACTGTGCGGCTGAACAACCACAAAATACCTCTGTATACTATACTCTGTATAGACTCTTGAGAGTCCCTTGGATGGCAAGAAGATAAAACCAGTCAATCCTAAAAGAGGTCAACCCTGACTCTTCCATGGAAGGCCAGATAATGAAACTGAAGCTCAAATACTTTGGCCGCCAAGTGAGAAGGGAGCACTCCCTGGAGAGGACCCTGATGCTGGGAAAGGTTGAAGGTCAAAGGAGACGGGGACGGCAAAGGATGAGATGGTTAGACAGTGTCGTGGATGCAACGAGCATGAGGTTAAGCAAACTTCAGAGGATGGCAGAGGACAGGAAGGCCTGGCGTGATCTGGTCCATGGGGTCGCGAAGAGTCGGGACTCGACTGTGCGAGTGAACAACATCACAAAATAGAAGTCATATCATTTTTGTTAGAGAGAAGCTGCTGTGAGGGGAGACGCTTTAGTGTGGAGAAGCAGCCGGAAGGAAAGGGGGTCCTTTCAGCTTCTCTTCTCAATTCCCCCTCCTGCACGGGTGTCCTTCCACCCGCCTGTGGTGTTCCGGATGCATTTCCCCATGACTTCCCTGATATTTGTCATGAATCTCGATGGTTGTCGTTCCTGCCGCACCTGCTCATCGCTGGGTCTTGGACCCAACAGAAACCCTGCTGTGGGTGTTTCCTGTCTGCACCAGGGAACAGAAGAGGGAACAGAAGAGATGGTAACGAATGATATCCTCCCAGCCAAGCAGATCTATCATAAATGGTTATATTTATAGGTGAGAGCTAGTAGCATAAGAAAAGATTTCTCAAACTCTCGGTAACCCATTAGTGCTGTGCGGTGTCGGCAGGTCTTTAAGATGTAAATAATAATTTTAAGTGCTATGTGCAGAAATGTGAAATTTATATGTTGTGTTTTTATGTGAATCTTTTGACAAAACCAATAAAAAGATTACTAAAAAAAAAAAGAAGAGATGGAGAGGGCAAGCAGATTGGGCTGGGTATTTTTTAAAAAATATATATTTAAAAATTTGTAGACTCATCTTTAAACAGTAGTTCTCAGTGTAGTTTAAAGAAAAGAAAACCAATCATCGATCAAAGCAGTCCAAGTAAAACCAATAAGAACCATGTGGGGACCATTGCAAGATGGGTTTCGACCCTGGGGGTGTTTGGGCCTGGTTTGAAATGGGCTCAGACCCAGTGAATTTTCAGTATGAATTCCTTACTTCCCGAACCATCACTAATCCTGAGATTCTGAGTTCTGGTAGATTTCTGTGGTTCCGTCATGATTCGTATTTATTCATTTAGTGCAGTGGTGTTGAACTCATTTTTTTATGAGGGCCGGGTCTGACATAAACGAGTCCTTGTTGGGCCGGGCCATGTGTGTCATGAAAGGTAATGCCAGGTAGCGGAGATATAAACTTTATAAAGGACACAAACACAAAGGTGGTATGTGTTACTTAAAATAAAAACATGCTTAAAACATTAGCTCTGTAAGCTGCAAACCTACTTTTGGTTTATTGACATTCACCACAGAAATCTCATGCTCAGAATTCTGAGTCTGGGACCCAGGTTAAAACATGAAATGGCTGAGTGATTAAGAGAGTCTGGTGAAGCAAGCTGTGATGATGCAGCAGCAGCAGAAGAAGAACTGGAAGCAGGAGATGGCCAGTTCCACTGCAGGCCTGTTGGAAGCCCTCCGGGGGCCTGATCCGGCCCCCGGGCCGCATGTTTGACACCCCTGATTTAGCACATTTTTATTTTGCTCTTCCTACCGGGAGGGCCATGCGTCCATCTCCCCTGTTCCATGCTATGCTCACAACAACCCTGTGAGGTCGATTAGGCTGGGACAATGAGTGGCTGGCACAAAATCACCTAGAACATGTTAGAGTAGAGTTTGAACCTGGGTCTCCTTCCTTTCATTTATTAGCTTCATTGACCAGAGGTCTTTTTTTTGTGTATCAAACTTTTATTTTTGGATATACCAACATATTAAACATTACATCTTTTCTTTTAGCAAATATCCTTTTCTCTTATCTCCTCTCCCCTCCTCTCAGTGGCTTCCCGCAATGCTCCCCCCCTCCTTTCCATTTTATTGGCCCATTATCATTATACATTTTCACTATCACATTATCAGGTAGTCATTTCAAATAACATATTCTATATTTCAAATCTTATCTATTACAATTCCCGCTCTTAGTAACTATCAAAGCAAAGTAAATTGTTTTTAACATCCCAATTTTTCTCTATATAATCTTTAAAGTCTATTCATTCTTCAAAAAATTCTTTATCTTCCTTGTTATTAAGTTTCTTCGTCAATTTGTCCATTTCAGCCATAAAAAGCATTTTCTGTATCCATTCCTCTTTTTCTGGTATTCTGTCTTGTTTCCAAGACTGTGCATAAGTCATTCTAGCAGTAGTAATCATATACCACAACAGTGTCCTTTTTGTAACATTTACTTCTTCCATCTTAAGACCTAGAAGTAAAACTTCTGGTTCTTTTTTAAATGTATACTTCAAAATTTTCTGCATTTCATTATGGACTTCTGTCCAAAATGTTGCAGCTTTGTCACAAGTGCACCACATATGGTAAAAAGAGCCTTCTTTTTTCTTACACTTCCAACACTTATTTGACATATTTTCATTCATATTTGCAATTTTTTTGGCGTCATATACCACCTATACATCATTTTATAACAATTCTCTTTTACATTATTACAAGTAGAAATTTTTATTGCATTTTTCCACAAATATTCCCAAGATGCCATAGTCACCTCCTTATTCATGTTTATAGCCCATTTAATCATTTGCTCTTTTACCGTCTCATCCTCTGTAAACCATTTTAACAAAATCTAATAAAGTTTAGATATCATTTCCCCCCCTTTTCTGTCCATACACATTCTATTTCATTTTTTCCGCAACCAATCTTCGCCTTTATGTCTCGAATATGGTGTGATTACTTCTGCAGGTACAATCCAAAGTGGTCTTGCTTTATAGAAAAATCTTTTATATCTCAACCAAGTCCCATACAGTGATCTTATAAGGTGAAGCCTAAAAAATTTATCTGCTTTTGTTTTTTCATACCATAAATAGGCATGCCAGCCAAACTTACAGTCATGTCCTTCTAACGCCAACAATTTCTTATTATCTAAATTAATCCATTGTTCTATCCAAGTAAGGCATACCGCTTCATGATATAGTCTAAAATTAGGTAACTGAAATCCTTCTCTTTCTTTTGCGTCACATAGAATCTTCATTTTAATTCTCGGTTTTCTTCCCACCCACACGAATTTCGACACTTCTTTCTGCCATTTGTTCAACACCTTCATCTCTTTTATTATCGGAATAGTTTGAAACAAGAACATCAAACGCGGTAAAACATTCATTTTAACCACCGATATTCTTCCCAATAATGACAAGTTCATTGTGTCCCATTTTTTCAAGTCTTGTTGTATTTTATTCCAGAGCTTTTCATAGTTATTCTTAAAAAGATCTATGTTTTTCATTGTTAATTCAATTCCCAAATATTTCATCTTTTTCACTACTTCACACTGTATAGCTTCTTGAAGTTCCAATTGTCTTACTTTTGTCATATTTTTACATAACACTTTCGTCTTATTTTTGTTTACATAAAATCCAGCCAGATCTCCAAATTCTTTTATACTTTCCATCAACAACGGTAAATTATCATTTGGTTCTTCAACTAAAAACATCACATCGTCAGCAAATGCCCTATATTTGTAAGAAAAGCCCTTCAATCATTGACCAGAGGTCTTAAGCCAAAAGAACCTGGGTCTCATCTTCCAGGTATCTAGGCTACTGTACCCCACTACACCACAGTGGTGCTTCAAAACAGCACTTTAAAGAAAACAGCACATAAAGAAAATGGCACTTTAATAACCCGAATTCCTGGCTAGTTTTCGGGAAATGCCACTTTAAAGAAGTGTTCCTGCTTACAGTTATCTTTATACTGGTGATGCCTGTTTTTAGCTTTTAGGCAATTGAACATTATTTCAGATGACTCTGTTTGAACCTATGTTCACCTTAATGTTTGCAATCGAGAGAGCTCTGTGTCAGAAGCCCATATCTGTGTTTGCGGAGCAATGTGCACACTCTTCAGAGATAGCATGGCTCGCGGCATTGTGATCTCTGACCCTCCAGCACTGTCATGGGGCTGTAACATTTCCAGGCGAGTCTGCCAGTCTACACATGGACTTTGTTAGGCCAGAAGCCATTAAAGCATTTTAAGCTGATAAGCACCAAGTGCCAATCCATTGTAGTGGCGGGAAGAAAGAGTTAAGACCTTGTTTACCCATCCGCCATGCTTTATATTGTAATATCCATTAATAGGAGTGAAGTGAAATGCAGTGTGAATTAGACAGGAGCCGTTTCCACTAAGTGTTACCGCTTAGCATCCATCATTCACTTGTTATGGTAGTAAATAATGACAAAAATATTTTTGCCAATTCACTTGTTATGGTAGTAAATAATGACACACAAAAAAAAATTGCCGCCAACTCCTGTTTGACAAGGAGCCGGCTGATGACTCGTGCCTTATTTAGATGCAAAGCTGCTCGTCCAGAATAATTTTACCTCAGCAGTTGTTCCCCAGAAAAGGAAGTCACCTGAGCTGAGGTGAGCTTGTCGTTTTTTGCTTCTGACATAGGGTCGCCGGCTCCAGGTTGGGATCAGTGCTCCCTCTAAGCTGT
>NW_015163756.1:78068-79021 GCF_001447785.1 Gekko japonicus | reverse complement strand
ATGGTAAAATGTGCCCCTTTTACTCTTACTCTTTTACTGAATCCAACATTTCCAGCATTACATTTACATTTACATGTAAATGTAAATATAATGCTGGAAATGTTGGATTCAGTTTCAATCGACTCAGTCTAAGCCATCCAGATGAGGAGCCAGTGCAGAGTCTTAAGCTAGGTTGGCAAAAGCTGGAACTAGAGACGGGAGCTCACTCCGTCATGCGGCACACTCGGGTCTCGAACTGCTGAACGACCGACCTTCCACAGCCTGCAGTTCAGCGTCTTAACCACTTGAGCCACCGGGGAGGGTGGGGTAAAAGTGAAATAAATAAAAAAATAAATCTGTGTTGTCTGGAGATCAGTTGCAAATCTGGGAGATCTCCAGGCCCTCCCTGGGGGCTGGGAACACTAGTGTGGAATCTGGCTCTTCTTACTGCAGACCAACATGGCTGCCCTCTGAAGGGGAAGGGGGTTGTAAGCCGCTCTGAGTGAAGGGCGGGGTATAAATCTAACTCTGTGTCGCAACATCTTTGAGACCGAAGAGGTTTTCAGGGTAGAAGCCAGTGTGGAGTAGCGGTTAAGAGTGGCAGACTCTGATCCGGAGAACCAGGTTTGATTCCCCACCCCTCCACGTGCAGCCAGCTGGGTGACCTTGGGTCAGTCACAGTTCGCTCAGAGCTCTACCTCACAGGGTGTCTGTTGCGGGGAAAGGAAAGGAAGGTGATTGTCAGCCACTCTGAGACTCCTTCTAATAATGCGGAGCAGGGTATAAAAACCGACTCGACGCCTCCTCTCAGATATAACTACAGATCCTCATGGCAAGGATTCTCCTCTTCCCTGTCACCAATACTGAGAATGCAGAGGCAGGCAAAGGAACAGCATCCAATGGTAGTTGTAGGACTGTATTTCCCTGCATTGGGAAATACCTGGAGATTTTGGGGGCGGACCCTGGGGGTGATT
>NW_015163756.1:74762-76627 GCF_001447785.1 Gekko japonicus | reverse complement strand
CTCTAGTTCCAGCTTTTGCCAACCTAGCTTAAGACTCTGCACTGGCTCCTCATCTGGATGGCTTAGACTGAGTCGATTGAAACTGAATCCAACATTTCCAGCATTATATTTACATTTACATGTAAATGTAAATATAATGCTGGAAATGTTGGATTCAGTTTCAATCGACTCAGTCTAAGCCATCCAGATGAGGAGCCAGTGCAGAGTCTTAAGCTAGGTTGGCAAAAGCTGGAACTAGAGACGGGAGCTCACTCCGTCATGCGGCACACTCGGGTCTCGAACTGCTGAACGACCGACCTTCCACAGCCTGCAGTTCAGCGTCTTAACCACTTGAGCCACCGGGGAGGGTGGGGTAAAAGTGAAATAAATAAAAAAATAAATCTGTGTTGTCTGGAGATCAGTTGCAAATCTGGGAGATCTCCAGGCCCTCCCTGGGGGCTGGGAACACTAGTGTGGAATCTGGCTCTTCTTACTGCAGACCAACATGGCTGCCCTCTGAAGGGGAAGGGGGTTGTAAGCCGCTCTGAGTGAAGGGCGGGGTATAAATCTAACTCTGTGTCGCAACATCTTTGAGACCGATGAGGTTTTCAGGGTAGAAGCCAGTGTGGAGTAGCGGTTAAGAGTGGCAGACTCTGATCCGGAGAACCAGGTTTGATTCCCCACCCCTCCACGTGCAGCCAGCTGGGTGACCTTGGGTCAGTCACAGTTCGCTCAGAGCTCTACCTCACAGGGTGTCTGTTGCGGGGAAAGGAAAGGAAGGTGATTGTCAGCCACTCTGAGACTCCTTCTAATAATGCGGAGCAGGGTATAAAAACCGACTCCGATGCCTCCTCTCAGAGATAACGACAGATCCTCATGGCAAGGATTCTCCTCTTCCCTGTCACCAATACTGAGAATGCAGAGGCAGGCAAAGGAACAGCATCCAATGGTAGTTGTAGGACTGTATTTCCCTGCATTGGGAAATACCTGGAGATTTTGGGGGCGGACCCTGGGGGTGATTCATATTCAGATTTATTAATACGGTCAAAGACCACCATAGGGTTTGGGGAGGGGAGGGAGTCCAGAAGATACCGCGATGCCATAAAGTCCACCCTCAAAAGCAGCCATTTTCTCCAGAGGACTTTGGTTGCCTGGAGGTCAATTGTAATGGCAGGAGATCCCCAGGTACCACCTGGAGGGTGGCCACCCTATTTGTATGTCAAGCCAGAGCAAACCCTCCATGAGGAAGCAACATCAGGGCAATGGAGCGGTTTGTCAGACTCCTGGTCAAGTTATTCTCAACAACATTCTCTTTGGCAGGGATATGTTTATTGAGTTATAAGCAAGATCCAGGTCATAACAGTACCGTGTCAGAACTGAAGATTTTGGCGGGTACAATCATAGGTATAGGCAGGGGTCATTTCCTGCAGGAGTGCACAGGAGCAGAGCTCCGGCAGTAAGGAGCCCAGGGGGCAGGCACATGCAACAAGCCCCACCCCCTGATCCCAGCCACCCTCAGTCGGGCCATTAGGAGCAAGAAGCAGCCAGGTAAGTTGCAGAGCACCCCCCAGCTCGCCTTCCCCAGCCTGCGCCAAGGTGCAGGGCCCGGGGAAGGCCTCTGGAGCGCCCCACCCCGCCTTCCCCAGTGTGTGCCAAGACCCAGGGCCCAGGAAAGGCCTCCAGAGCACCCTACAGAGCCTCCTTCTCTCCCCATCTCTTTGCCTTCTTTCTTTCTTTCTTTCTTTCTTTCTTTCTTTCTTTCTTTCTTTCTTTCTTTCTTTCTTTCTTTCTTTCTTTCTTTCTTTCTTTCCTTCCTTCCTTCCTTCCTTCCTTCCTTCTTTCCTTCCTTCCTTCCTTCCTTCCTTCCTTCCTTCCTTCCTTCCTTC
>NW_015163756.1:53475-74736 GCF_001447785.1 Gekko japonicus | reverse complement strand
CCCTCCTTCTTTCCTTCTCTCCCTCTTTTCCTCCTTCTTTCCTTCTCTTTCTTTCCCTCCTTCTTTCCTTCTCCTTCTTTCCCTCTTCCTTCCTTCCTGCACAGATCTGTGCATTACCCCCCCATAGCTAGCAGTCCAAAACAGTCCAGTGGCACCTTTAAGACCAAGTTTTATTCAGGTACAAGCTCTCCCTCCTCTGCGAGGGCAGATCTGCATGTTCCCCCCCCCAATAGCTAGCAATCCAAAACAGTCGAGTGGAGCCTGAGTGGTGGGTGTTGCCTTCTGACACCCTTCCAGTGATGTCAGGGGGTGTGACATATGCAAATAAGTTATGCTAATGAGTTATGCTAATGAGCACCTGCACCTCTTTTTCTACGAAATGACCCCTGGGTATAGGTAATTCAAGTTAAGCCCCTCCTAATGGCCACTCACACCTCACATCCAGCCATCCCGCCAGCCGTAGCGGTCCTTCCCCCCTTTCACCTGGGAATTATATGAACCCATTATCTACAGAAGCAAGCTGGCACCAGAAGTCTCAAGGACGTTCCTCTGGGAATAGAGGAAGGCCTGTTTGGAAGAGTTACAGCCTCTAAGATAGCCCAGTCACACACTCCACACTCGCTACCCCCCACCTGAGGAATTCCCTCCCCCCAGCATTCATGGCAAACTGAGCAGAGCGATGTTTGACACGGTTTGGGAGATCCAAATTCAGACTTCTACTCAGACCCAAACTATACGTGACATTTCCCCCCAGGTGTTTTCCGTGTTTTCGCCTGTTCTCTGCAGTTGCAGAGCTGCTGTACTGAACTGTTTCTTTCTTTTTTTAAAAAAAAAACAAACGAGGGCTGGTTTGGGCTCAGAATGACACCATGATGGGGGAGAAATGGATCCCCCCCCAAGACATTTTTCCCTGCAAAAACCACATGGGGAGGGGGTTATTTTGCTGATTTTGCTGCTCCGTGTGGAGTATCTGTGCTCGTGGAGCAGAAAAATTGGCAAAATAACACCCCCCCCCCGGTTTTTGTGCAAGAAGAGTGCTGGAGGAGGGAGGAGCCTTTCTTCCCACAGCAATACTGTTATGAACCCATTTCCCTTCCCCCCCCGCCCCACATCGAGAAGCAGTTCCCCACAGCTGCTTGGCTGTCAGTCGTGAATATGATGGATGTGTGCTTGTGGGAATTAAGTTCCAAGCTTGGAATAGCGTGTAATGATTAGAGCATTGGACTAGGATCCAGGTTCAAATCCTCACTCTGCCATGGAAGCTCACTGGAGGACCTTGGGCCATTCACTCTCAGCATCGCCTACCTTATCGGGTTGTTGTGAGGAAACGACTGAGGAGGTGGAGAACCTTTGTTGACAGCTCTGAGCTCCTTGGAGGAAAAGTGGAATATAAATATGATCAATAAATAGATGCAGACTTGCTCTTTGAGCGACCGCCCACCAGAGATTTCATTCCCCGAGGGTTAAAGCCAGCTAGTGGGCGGACCGGAGATTGCGTTCCCCGAGGGTTAAAGCCAGCTAGTGGGATCATGGTCTCTCCTCCAAACACGGGACATATTGTCTGTGCAGGGCTAAAGATTTCCTGCGCGCTGAACAATAGCTGAACACCACAAATTAATTATTTTAACACAACAGATTAAATGGAAATTGTATGTAATGAAGAGCCACTATGGAAATAAGCAACATCATGTTCCCAATTAAATATGACTGCGTTCATGGCAAAATGTTATTTTAGAAACACCTGTTACGCTATCTTACACTTTCTGATATTTTAGTTTTTGGGGTCACCAACACTAGCGCCGACTTTCTTTATCTCCCTCGTGAAGAAGATTCAAGGTTTAATGATGATTAATTTTTTTTTTCCAGGAGAAAAAGAACACGCCGCCTTAAAAATTGCCCATTTTCTCTGATTGCCAATATCTTCCCTCTCCGAAAAAAACACCCAGAGTCCTGGGGCTTTAATGAACTGGAGCTGAGTCTAATTAACTTAGTAGATAACAGTGAGGTAATCTTCCGCTTTAGGTCACTTTTCCTATTAGACACTGAAAGCAGACTGTGCCTCTCTTGCTCTTTGCTGGGGGAGGAAAAATGAGATAAAATAGAGAGAAGATGGCTCTTTATCCCGCCACTGCGGTTTTGTCTGGGCAGAGTACGTACGACTGCGCTCTCAGTTAATCTGAAGCAAAAAGCTAGCCCGAATTTGTGATCAGGAGATATGGGCCTTATCTTCTGAGGCGGAATCTCAGGTGTTTTCCTCCTGGTGCTGGTCAGAAGCCATTTTTGTTTCCAGAGGCAAAAGGGGGGGGGGAAATGGGAGCTTCCCGTTTCCCAGCTCTGGCTTGGAAATACCTGGAGATTTTGAGGGTGGAGCCAGAGGAGAGTGGGGTTAGAATCCCAGAGTTGGAGTCATCTAGTCATCCATGGTTTGGGGAGGGGAAGGACTCCAGTGGGGTAAATGTCATAGAGTGTCATGCCTGCCCTTGACTCAGCCCCAGATCCAGCTCCTGACAGCCTAAGAGGGGAGGATTCCGTGCCTTTAAGAGCTGAAGAAGCATCAGGATCTTCACCTACTGTAAGTATGGAGGAGGATACACAGCAATCTGAGCCAACTACACCTGGGATTGATCGGGCCTTAAGCAGCTCACCACCTGCATCTCCCCCACCTGTAAGCCGGCTTAGGGATAGGAGACGTCAGGATCTGGCTAGCCGACGAAAAGAAGCACGTTCCAGAGGACGGAGATCCTTGAGCCCTGAGTTTTAACAGCAGCCAGGACCTCGCACAAAGGTGCTAATGGGTTAATGAGCCAGAGCACTATTTAGTAGGGCCGCTGGCCATGAGCAATTTGTGCTGGCAACCGGGAGCACCGTGTTCGTAGAGCCAGAAGCTCTGCACCTTGATTCCTGTTTCACTCTGTGGCTTTTTGGACTCGACTTGTGTTTTTGGACTTCTGCTCTGGCTCCTGACTCCTAGCTTTGAACCTGATGACGTTCTCGGCTTTGCTCTCTGGACGCTGACCTCTGGTAACGTTTGACTATGGCTGTGTCTGGTGTTTTGGGACTTGTTTAAAGCTCTGCTGACTGCTTTCCCGGCTGACCCTCGTACCTGTATTGTGACCCACCCTCTCAGCCTGACTCCCTGGATCTACCGTGACATAGAGTTCACCTTCCGAAGTGGCCATTTTTTCTAGGTGAACTGACCTCTGTAGCCTGGAGATCACTTATAATCCCAGGAGTGCTCCTGCTACCACCTGGAGGTTGTCAATTCTAGCTTCCCATGAGTAGGAAAATGGTAATAATCCACAAAAGTGTGGACAATTTCCCGTCTTTTCATAATAGTACTACAAAGGTACTGCTTGAGGTGGCCCCTAGACTTGCCAACCTCCAGATGGGACCTAGAGTTCTCCTGGAATTACAATGGCTCTCCAGAAAAAGAGATAATTTCCCGTGGAGAAAAAGGCTGCTTTGAAGGGTGGATTCAATGTCCCTCTCCTCCCCAAATTCTGCCCTTCATTGTGGTTATTAAATAAGCATCATCATATAACTAGAAGCATTTCAAAATGCCTTCTTGGGGTGGTCCCTTGACTTTTAAAGCAATGGATGCCTCCCTGTTTGGGTCTGCTTGCAATAGTTGGAATAGTTCTTTACGAATGCCAGGGCACTAAGAGAATTGATCCAGATCTCCTCTAGTGGTGTTTCCACAGTTTGACATTCCAGGGGATCTGGGACTAGATCAGAGATGCTCTCTTCTGGTATAGACTTTAGACAGTGACAGTTCCAGGCCTCAGTTTCCTATCTTTCCGTGTGCAGGGTTGCCAGAAGATCTGAAGGAAAAGAGTCTTGTCTGTTTAATAGAGACTTAATGCATGGAAATGCACAGATGTAATTTTGCATGGCATGAAGGTAAAGAACATCACTGGATAATTAACATCCCTTTAAAGGGAGGGGGCTTCCTTTGCTACCCAGGAATATAAATAAGTTATTTAATTGATCAGTACAAACATAGCCCTATGATCACAATGACTGTGTAAATGCAAACATTGCTGTGTAAAGGTATGCAAATTTCTCAAGCATTCTATGAAGGTCTGGGGAAAAGGGAGCTCAAGAGGACCAAAGGCATCTCATTTTCCTGGCAGTGAAATAAGGTTTAATTTTGCAACCTGGGGTGTTGTAGCTTGTCAGGTAGGGTTGCCAAGTGTAAAGTACTTACCAGCGGGGAAGCCTTGCCGGGCTCCGGGAGCCGTCCCTGGATCTGTGAGCGCACGCGCACCGCCAGCACGTCACCAGAAGTGACGCACAACGTCAATCACATTGAGGGCGTGGCCCCGATCATCGGAGGGAAAACCAAAGAGTTTTCCTTCCGACGATCGGGGCCACACCTCCAATGTGATCGATGTGGTTGCGTCACCTCTGGTGACGCAGCCACGCTGTGCTTCGGTGGGCGGAGTCCCCCCCGGGGCCCGATTCCACGGCGGCGGGAATCGGGCCTCCAAAGCAGGGGCTTACCTGCCCCCCGCCCCCACTTGGCAGCCCTAAAGGGGAAGGAGATTGTAAGCTGCTCTGAGACTCCTTCGGGTAGTGAAGGACAGGGTATTACTCCAATCTCCTCCTCCTCCTCTTCCTCCTCCTCCTCTTTTCCTCCTCCTCTTTCTTCATCTTTCCCTGCTGTGTCTCTACCCCTGTTGTGAAGCTTGTATATTTATTTCTGAAGGGGGGGAGATACAATAAATCTAAGCATGAGGCACCACCTGCTTCTACCAGATGGAGAGCTAGCAGGGGCTCCTGTCAGGTGCCGATTGTTGCACAGGCTCTCCGTTCCTGCAAGGCAAAGGGATTATTGTTTCCATATTTGGCCTCCCGCCTCTTCACTTCAGCCCGCCTTGAGGTTCAGCTGCTTCTTAAGGGTCCGCAAAGCTCATCAAAAGATCTACGGTTGTTCATTCAAAGGACGAAATCAGCGTGGAGGGCCCCTTTGATGCTTGGTTTCACCGACGTGCTGGTTGATGAAATGTTAAGGGGACAGCTGCCAGGGCAGGGCTTTTCCTAGCGCCCGTCAAGTGTTTGTAGAAAGTGGGCGGGGCCAGCTGGGGCTTTTGCCCAGCAAGGCTTCTGATTGGCCACTGGAGAGTCGGTTGGCTATGCATATTTTTAAAAACATTGCTTTGGCCAAAGCTGCCACTGCAGCACAAGGATCTTTGGCAAAAGCTGCCAGGCTGTTGATGGGTCTCTCGATGTGGGAACACATCTGGCCTGTGCTGAAGGCATTGCACGGGCTGCCAATGGCATACCGGATTCGCTTCAAGGTGCTGGTTTTGACCTTGAAAGCCCTATATTGTCAGGGGCCTGCCTACCTGAGAGACCACCTTTCCCCCACATGTTCCTCAGAGAGCACTGAGGTCAGGGTCGCAAAACCGTCTGACTCTCCCTGGTCTGAAAGACGCCAGATCGGCATCTACCAGAGCTAGGGCCTCCTCAGTGGTGGCTCCATACTGGTGGAATGAGCTCTCGGAAGACATCAAGGCCCTGCGGGACCTCCTACAGTGCTGCGGGGCCTGTAAAATGGAGCTCTTCCACCAGGCCTTCGATTAGGAGCCGCCACTGATCACTGACTACACACTGATAACATCTGAACAGTTAACTAAGAGCCAGTTTGGTGTAGTGGTTAAGAGTGTGGACTCTAATCTGGGAGGACCGGGTTTGATTCCCCACTCCTCCACTTGCAGCTGCTGGATGACCTTGGGCAAGCCATAGAGCTGTCCTTGAACGAGCAGTTTCTGTCAAGAGCTCTCTCAGCCCCACCTACCTCACAGGGTGTCTGCTGTGGGGAGTGGAAGGGAAAGGAGTTTGTAAGCCATTCTGAGACTCCGAGTGAAGGGAGGGGTATAAATCAAATCAAATCTCCTCCTCCTCCTCCTCCTCCTTCCATCTGAATTGTTAAGGCCCTCTTTGTTAATCTGAATAACAACAGCCAGCATAATTCGACTCTATGGGATGCTACCGCCATCAGCTTCTTAACTTTTTATATGTATTTATGGCTGCCATCTGTTGCATACTACGTTATTGCACTGTTTCAATGCATCTGCGTTTTAACGTATTTTACCCTACTGCAAGCCTCCCTGAGCCTGCTACACAAGGAGGGCAGGATATAAATCAAATAAATAAATAAATAATGTGTTTAAAGGGAAGCCATGGCAGCCATTTTGTGGCAGCTTCCACCACCCTGTATCAGAATTCCAAAGGTGCGCACGGGCTGAAAAAGGTTGGGGACCCCTGGGCTAGAGGGTCCACAGTGTGCTGACTGGTGTTCAACATCATTTTCTACGGGACACTTTTTTTAGTTTGAAGTTTTTATTCTTCAGTGTTGTGTGGCTCCTTTAGGATAGCTTGACAGTTTAGGAGCTTAGCAATGGTTATGGTTTCCAGAAAGCTTTGAACATTTGCCACCTTCAACAGGGTGGGTGGGGGGAGGCTCTTCTAGATGTTAATTTCTGGCACATCAGCCACGCGTAATGGGTGCTTATGAATGACCCTCTCAATACACGTGGTCACCATTTTGTGTGAATAGGGCAACAGATGTGTTTTTTCATGCATGCACAGCTTTGGTACATGTGAAAGCAAAGCCTACAAAAATCCAGTGTTTTTTCCCATGCACACTGAAACAATACACATTACACCTTTTGCACACAATGGCAGTACCATGTATTGGAAGGATTTCAGGTGGCACATTTCCCGTTACCTGTGGCTAATGTGCTAACAATGGATGTCTGGAAAAGGCTAATGTTTCTACAACATTTCCTTCACATTGTTATACAACATTAACGATCAGTTAGATTTGTAGCCTTCAGCCTTTTTAGATCCTGGACCTTTGCCATCAGATCTACTTCCGATGTGCATTCATTACCGCTTTTCTTTCTTGCGTAACTACTTGCAGTGGAGGGAAGGATGGGATTTCAGTAGACACAGTTTGTCATGATGGGATGACTTAGAGCAGCTCTTGTCGGAATGCCCTCTTCTGCACAACACTCAAAATATGTATCTCTCCATATGTGTCCCGGAGAGCTTTACGCTCAGGGGACCAGCATTTGCTGTTTGTCCCTGGCCCAAAGGATGTCTGCTTAGCCTCCACCAGGACCATGGCTTTCTCCGCCTTGGCCCCGGCTCGGTGGAACATACTCCCATCTGAGATCAGGGCCCTGTGGGTCTTATTACAGTTCCTCAAGACCTAAGACGGAGCTGTTCTGCCAGGACTTGGTTGAGGCTGTGGACGTACAATCAGGGGTCATTTCATAGAAAAAAGCTCTCCATCTCTGTATGGCCCAGACTAAGAAGATCCCCATATTTTTTTGGTTACGGCCTAGCCGCTTCAGACACTTGAGATTATTGCATCTTCTATTCCACCTTTGTTTTAATTGTTTTAACTGTTGAATTGCTATGATTGTTTTGATGACTTGGCAAACTGCTGTTGTGATCCGCCCTGAGCCCGCTTGCACCTGAATAAAACTTGGCCTTAAAGGTGCCACTGGACTGTTTTGGATTGCTAGCTATTGGGGGGGGGGATGTGCAGATCTGTCCTCGTACAGGAGGGAGAGCTTGTACCTGAATAAAACCTGGTCTTAAAGGTGCCACTGGACTGTTTTGGACCGGGGGGGCGGTGGGAGCTCTGCGACTTACCCGGCTGCTTCTTGCTCTGACTGAGGGCTGCTGGGAGCAGGGGGTGGGGCTTGTTGCATGTGCCCGCCCCCTGGCCTCTTTACTGCCGGAGCTCCGCTCCTGTGTGCTCCTGCAGGAAATGACCCCTGCGTACAATTATCCATCCTCCCTTGCTGAAGCTCTCCATCTCTGTATGGCCCAGACTAAGAAGATCCCCATATTTTGGGGGTTACGGCCTAGCCGCTTCAGACACTTGAGATTATTGCACCTTCCATTGCACCTTTGTTTTCATTATTTTAACTACTTAATTGCTAGGATGGTTTTGATGACTTGGCATACCGCCGTTGTGATCCGCCCTGAGCCCGCTTGCGGGGAGGGCGGAAGATAAGCTGAAATAAACAAACAATCAAATAAAAATACTTTTATCTGATGTGTGTTGCCTAATATGCATAGGAGTTCCTGCTAAAAAAAGAGCCCTGCTCCAGTCACATGCAGAATTTGCCGTGGGATACTCACGAATTCCGGGTGGACTTTAAGGGCTCGATCAAATGGACACATCTGGCAAGCATCGTGCACCCGTTGCCATCCCGTCTCATCCAGCTGAAGATACGGAGTTAAAAAGTACCACGAAAGTCCACTATCAAGCATTTGCGACGGGCCACAGATGGACTTCCTCCGTCTGATTGCTCCGGCATGCTCCTCTTGCCTTGTTGAAGTGCACCGGGAGCATGCACCACCAAAAAAAAAACCGGTTCACCGCTGTCGCATCTGAACGCGTAGTGGCAGGTCAACTTGCGAGGGCACAAATAGCCACACCTGCCCCCCCGCGTTATCTGGCCCGTGTGACCGGGGCCCTTTGCTGTTATGAACATGTGTTTTTGTTCAGTCGCACAGTCGAGTCCGACTCTTTGCGACCCCATAGACCAGATCACACCAGGCCTACCTGTCTTCTGCCGTCCTCTGAAGTTTGCTCAATTTCATGTTCGTTGCATCTATGACACTGTCTAACCATCTCATCCTTTGCCGTCCCCATCTTCTTTGACCTTCAATCTTTCCCAGCATCAGGGTCTTCATGTTGCCAAACATATAAAACAGGGATGTGTTTGTTCATGGTGCTAGTGTGGAGTAGCGGCTAAGAGAGGAAGACACTAATTTGGAGAACTGGGTTTGATTCCCCACTCATCTGTAGGAAGCCTGCTGGGTGGCCTTGGGCCAGTCACAGTTCTCTCAGCTCTATCTCAGCCCCACCTACCTCACAGGGTGATCTTTGTAGAGAGTGAAAGGGAAAGAAATTGTAAGCTACTTTGAGACTCCTTAAGGCAGAGAAAAGGGAGGGGTATGAAACCTCTTCCTCTTCTTCCTTGTATGCTTCTACACAATATCAAAGCAGAAAAGTATTGTGAGAAGAGGCAGGGAGGGTAAACATCCATGTGAGTCACCAGCATGAAGAGAAATAATGTGCTTCCTCTTCAGATGCACTCCAGACAGAAAGTTTTGTAACTTTTTTTTAATGAAATAAAATAAAGATTTTATTTCTGGTTTCAGAGCATTTGAAGATACTACATTCGTTCCCTTGTCCCCCACAGGAAATTCCATGAACTCACAAAATTAAGAGTGGGATGACCTCATGTTTATCTCATTCCCCCCCCCCCCCCAATAAGGTTATGAAGTTTCTAATCCGGCCTTTTATCTCTCATCCACAATTAGAAAGTCAAGATTGAGCACCCTTCTTTATCTCCGGGGGGACTGCGACAGAGGAACTTCAAAAGGGACAGTTTTGCCAGCATCTAAAGACTCGTCTTAATTACTGTGTGCTTCCTGAAGAAAAGCGAACGAGAAGAAGAAAATGGTATTTTCTTTTTTCGACAGCCTTGTAAAAAAATATCAGTGATGTGGCAGTAGGCTTTAAAGCGCCCTAACAATGCATTTTGAGCTGCGGTGGCTCAAGGAGTTAAAACGCTGAACTGCAGGCTGTGGAAGGTCAGTAGATCAGCAATTCGAGACCTGAGTTGCCGTATGACGGAGTGAGCTCCCGTCTCTAATTCCAGCTCCTGCCAACCTAGCAGTTCGAAAGCAAGAAATTGCAAGTAGATAAATAGGTACCACTTTGGTGGGAAGGTAACAGCGTTCCGTGCGCCTTGGTGTTTAGTCATGCCGGCCACGTGACCACGGAAATGTCTTCGGACAGCATTGGCTCTTCGGCTTTGAAACGGAGATGAGCACCGCAACCCTAGAGTCGGATTCGACTGGCTTTCGAGCAAGGGAACCTTTACCTTTGCCTTAACAATGCATTTAACTGAGATCAGAACCCCCTTTCCCTCCGAGTATCAGTTAACAAAATAGTAAGGATATAAAATAGCATGTATATCTTATTATGATATTGGCATACCCCCCGTCAAGACACTGTATGACTTATGGTAACCCTATGAATTAGTTCAGGTGGGTCTCCGTGTTGGTCTGGAGCAGCAGAACAAAGTTGGAGTTTAAGACCGCCAAATTCTCCTTCAAACAGTCTCTCATTGTGAAGAAGAAGAAAAAGAAATTGGAATTATACCCCGCCCTTTGCTACCTGAAGGAGTCTCAGGGCAGCTACATCTCCTTTCCCTTCTCCTCCCCACAACAGACACCCTGTGAGGTTGGTGGGGCTGAGAGAGCTCTTTTGAGAACTGCTCTTGAGAAAACAGCTCTGAGAGAACTTGTGACTGACCCAAGGTCACACCAGCATAGGCGTAATCTTCGTGGGCTTCAGCCCCCGCCGAAATTTTCAGGAAGGTGTTCAGCCTCCCCCAGGAGCCACCCTTGCTCCTAGCAAAGCAATGCCTCTGGCCCAGCCCCAGCCCCCCCCCCCAGGAAATTGGAAAGTCTACACCCTTGGGGAATCAAACCTGGTTCTCCTAGATTAGACTCTGCACTCCTAACAACTACACCAAACTGGCTCTTAATTACCTCCTCTTCTTCTCATTGTATAGTAGCCAGCTGGCGTTCTCTTATTATCTTTTCTGTTAGGTTTGCTTAATCAGACAACGGCATTACTTTGCTTTCTTTCCCTTGTATAGTTACTTAAAACATTTATGCCTTGCCTTATCTACAGACTCAAAGCAGGTAATCCAAACAGTGCGCATAGTAGAGCCGGACAGAAGCCCTTGGTGAATGACTGTCATAAGGTCATAAGAACATAAGAGCAGCCAGTGTTGGATCAGGCCAATGGCCCATCCAGTCCAACACTCTGTCACACAGGGGCCAAAAACACCAGTTGCCATCAGGAGGTCCACCAGTGGGACCAGGACACTAGAAGTCCTCCCACTGTTGCCCCCCCAAGCACCAAGAATACAGAGCATCCCTTGCCCCAGACCGAGAGTTCCTATCTACACCTTGTGGCTAATAGCCACCGATGGACCTCTGCTCCATATGCTTATCTAATTCCCTCTTGAAGCCGTCCATGCTTGTAGCTGCCACCACCTCCTGTGGCAGTGAATTCCATGTGTTAATCACTCTTTGGGTGAAGAAGGACTTCCTTTTATCCGTTCTAACCCAACCGCTCAGCAATTTCATGGAGTGCCCGTGAGTTCTTGTATTGTGAGAAAGGGAGAAAAGTACTTCTTTCTTTACCTGCTCCTTCCCATGCATAATCTTGTAAACTTCGATCAGTAGAGAGATCAGTAGCACTTGATTACATATATTTAGGATTAGTACTGTTTCATCACAAGTCCCTCACTTCATTTTCTATGCAGATTCACTGATACTGTTTTTTAAGTGTTTCCAGACTGTCAACAAAACAAAGTTTGGGTCCAGTAGTGACTTTAAGACCAACAAAGTCTTACTCAATAATAATCAGCACTGAATAAGATTAAATAGTAATTGAATAAAACTTTGTTGGTCGCCATACTGGCTCCTCAGCATCAGGACCTCTTGGGGATGGGCAAGCCCTGATCCCTCAGCCGTCACCTTGGGCGAGGCTTATCCCAGCTTCCCAGGCTGAGAGTCTCCTACAGAGACTTTGTGGGGGTCTGGAACCAGCCAAGACCTCTCCTGATTGCCTCGGCTTGGCATGTCGCCATCAGAGGGTCGATGGGTCCAAGACCAGGCCACCATAAACCGGAAGCCACGAAGTTTTTTCTATTGTTGACTGTCTCAGTTTGGATTTAGCCTGGAGAGGAGATGACTGAGAGGTGATATGACAACCATCTTCAAGTACTTGAAGGCCTATCATATAGAGGATGGTACAGATTTGTTTTCTGTTGCTTCAGAAGGTCAGACTAGAACCAGCGAGTTGAAATTAAATGAGAAGAGTTTTTGGCTAAGCATTAGAAAGAACTTCCTGACAGTTAGAGCAGTTCCTCAGTGGAACACGCTTCCCCGGGAGGTGGTGGGCTCTCCTTCTTTGGAGGTTTTCAAGCAGAGGCTGGATGGCCATCTGACAGCAATGCTGATTCTGTGAACTTAGGCAGATCATGAGAGGGAGGGCAGGAAGGGTTGCCTCAGTGCTTACTTCTTGTGGCCCTTTCTTACACGGCCAGGAAAAATGCTGACTGCCACTTTGGGGTCAGGAAGCAATTTTTCTCCAGACCAGTTTTGGCCAGGGATCCTGGAGGTTGTTTTTTTTTTTAGCCATCTTCTGGGCATGGAACAGGGGTTATTGTGTGTGTGTGGGGGAGGTATTTGTGAATTTCCTGCATTGTGCAGGGGGTCGGACTAGATGACCCTGGAGGTACCTTCCAACTCTATGATTCTATGTTTAGTGTTTATTTTTGCTATTTTATGCTTATCATTTTATGGACGTTGGGATGGATACCAGTAGGGTATCCAACTCTGGGAGGGGAAATACCTGGAGATTTTGGGGGGTGGGGCCCAGAGAGGTGGGATTGGAGGAGGGGTGGGGCCTCAGCGGGGTACAATGCCATAGAGTCCACCCCCGAAGCAGCCATTTTATCCAGGTGAGCTGATCTCTATTGCTTGGAGATCAATTGTAATAGCAGGTGATTTGCAGGCCCCACCAGCAGCCCTAAATTCCACCGATAACTTCCAGTAACAGAAGACACATCTGTTAGCTGAATGGAACTTTCCTGCCTTTCCCATCTTTCTGCAGCCCAGGGATTTATCTGAAATGCTACTTGTGGGGAATTGGAGACCCCCCTCCTGGAACAGCATCAGGGCAAACTGGGGGTCTACCACAGGAATCAGCTAAAACGGCATCCTTTGCATCAGCTGAAATGATCACTGGCATGTAACGTTGTAAGGCTTCCTTGAATGCCCTTCAAGTTGAATGGTGATGAATGGTGTCCCAAATCATTTGGATGAACATGGGGATGCTGATTCCAGGAAAGCCAATGTTTATTGCAGTGTGGTTTGCATTGTTCGAGGAGCTGCGGTGGCTCAAGTGGTTAAGACGCTGAACTGCAGGCTGTGGAAGGTCGCTAGTTCAGCAGTTTGAGACCCGAGTGTGCCTCATGACGGAGTGAGCTCCCGTCTCTAGTTCCAGCTCCTGCCAACCTAGCAATTCGAAAGCAAGGAATTGCAAGTAGATAAATAGGCACCACTTCGGTGGGAAGGGAACAGCATTCCGTGCACCTTGGTGTTTAGTCATGCCGGCCACGTGACCACAGAAACGTCTTCGGACAGCGCTGGCTCTTCGGCTTTGAAACGGATATGAGCACCGCAACCCTAGAGTCAGATTCGACTGGCTTTCGAGCAAGGGAACCTTTACCTTTTTGCATTGTTCGAGCCGGCTTCCCCCCTCTCCCGAAAGGTTTAGAAAGTTAAAGTTGAGGCAAAACATTTGTAATGCTGCCAAGTAAGGTTTCCCCAGCTGAATGCATTTGAAAATGAGGAGGAAGTACAAGAAAAGACACAACTCCATCGGCAACATTAACCTTGGTTTCACACCCATGTGCACATTCCTTGTCCCCTTTCTGTGTCTCAAAACATCATCCTTTGCCATAAAAAGGATGCTATAAAACCTACAGGATGTTCCACTCGGCTGCAGCAATGTTGCTCTTGGCCCCTTGAGTTTTCCTTTCTCCTTGCTGTTCTTAATTTGAGAGCTGAAGTTTATTATGTTAGTTTTGCATCAGCACCAATTTGAAAGGGAGGGGAACATCTGGTTTAATTTTAGACTGTCAATCCAAATTTGAGCTGGGCTGCATCTGAGCAGCAGTTACAAATCACGGCAGTTGCATGCATACAGGGGTCATTTAGTAGAAAAAGAGGTGCAGGAGCTCATTAGCATAACTCATTAGCATAACTTATTTGCATATGCCACACCCCCTGACATCACCGGAAGTGTGTCAGAAGGCAACACCCACCGCTCAGGCTCAACTGGACTGTTTTGGATTGCTAGCTATTGGGGGGGATGTGGACGTGCAGATCTGTCCTCGCAGTGGAGGGAGAGTTTGTACCTGAATAAAACTTGCTCTTAAAGGTGTCACTGGACTGTTTTGGACCAGAAGGCTGGGGGGAGCTCTGCAACTTACGTTGCAGAGCTTCTTGCTCTGACTGAGGGCTGCTGGGAGCAGGGGGTGGTGCTTGTTGCATGTGCCCGTCCCCTGGGCTCTTTACTGCCGGAGCTCTGCTCCTGTGCGCTCCTGCAGGAAATGACCCCTGCATGCATATCTGCACTAGGGGGGTGTCCATTTTTTCATTAAAAAAAATACTGGCACCCCTATGGAGGAGCCATGGAATAGAATAGAATCTGGTGGTCCCTTGGTAAAATGTGGAGGAATCGGGTATTGTGGCCCAAGAAGTGAATTTGGGCATGTTGACATCCACAAAAGAGAGGACAAACTCACCCGGACCTTTTGAGATCCAGTTTGGTGGTTAAGTGTGCGGACTCTAATTTGGGAGAACCGCAGGCTCTAATCTGGGAGAATCGGGTTTGATTCCCCACTCCTCCACTTGCACCTGGCTGGAGGACCTTCTGGCACAGTTGTTCTTGAAAAAGAGCAGTTTCTGTCGAGTTATCTCAGCCCCACCTACCTCACAGGGTGTCTGTTGTGGGGAGGGGGAGGGAAAGGAGTTGTAAGCCGCTCTGAGACGCCCTTGGGGAGTGAAGGGCAGGGTAGAAATACAATCTCCTCCTCCTCCTCCTCCCCTTCTTCTTCCATATTTTGCCTCGGTTTCAGAGCATATCCTATTCATCCATTCTGCATTCCCTCCCGCTTCCACTTTGTGTCAGGGCTTTGTCTTGTTTCTGCATTTGTTTTATAGGAATCTGCATTCAGACAGCTTCCAGCACGCTGTTGCCCCACAGCTACTGAAACTCCTTTTGCTGTGATTCTTTGTACTCATCCGCTTTCAAACCGCTAATCCTTTCTAAAATAGAACTGCTTCTGTTGGTATTTAAGTGCTGCCCAGTGCCCGCCCCCATTTCCACCTCTTTCTCTCTTTAGGGTGATGCTCCCTCTCTGTTCTGTTTTCTTTCCTTCCTTCTCCAAAGACAAAAGAGGACATGATCCCCTGCTCAGGCAAATTTTCAAAAAGCCAGAGAGAGCATAAGAAGGAATCAGTAAATATAAAGGACTAGGGGATTCCCTACTTGTGTGGGCCTGGATTTTCCCCTCCCTTCCCTTTAGGGTTCCAAGACCCATCTTCACCCCAGCGGGTGACTTTGGGGGAAGTTCCTGGAGGGGGCTGGGCATCCCCAACGTGATGACTTAACATTGGGGATGTCCACCCACCCGGCCGATGTTCCAGTGGTGCCAGCTCCCTGCACCTAAAGGGGCCCCTTTAAGTGCACGGAGCGGTGTTTCCCACGCCCGATCTCCACAGAGACCGGGTGCGTGGGGGGGGGGAATACTGGCTCCCTGCACTTAAAGGGGCCCCTTTAAGTGCAGAGCACTGGTGTCCCCCCCCGCGCACCTGATCTCCACGTAGATTGGGCGCATGGGAAACGCCGGCTCCCTGCACTTAAAGGGGCCCCTTTAAGTGCACGAAGCCGTTGTCCCCCCCCCCGCATGCCCGATGTCCATGGAGATCGGGCATGTGACCCGCAGCCACCCCTCTCCCTCCTCTCTCTCAAGAGAGAAGGGAGAGGGGTAGCTGCAGGTGTTGGGGCTTGGGGGCAGGGCTTCCCCTGGCGACCAGCTGGCTGGCGGTGAGTAGAAGCCCCCAAAAGCGGGGGACCCCTGCCAACCCGGAGGAGGGGGTTGGCAACCCTACTTCCCTTTCCTTTTGCAGAATCACGGAGGGAGGGGTTGGCAGCCAGTTAGCTCAAAAAACACGCGGGTTTTGCAGGTAGATGCGGAATGCATACAGAATACACAAATAAATGAACCAGAGGGGGGGAAACCAGTGCAGAGGGAATGCGTGTGACTGCAAAGTCAGCCCTTCAGGTCTGACTCCTCCGATTCTCCGGGGCAAGCTGCCAGTGCAGAAGGGGCCCCTGTCTTTTCAGCTAGCTCAGCTCCACTCATGGAGAAGAGGGAAGAGAGGATGATTTGTTCCCCTTCAGCTTCTTGACCTGAATAGCTCCGCTACCAGCTTTCCTGGGATTGGAACGGACTACTAGGAAAAGGAGGGAGGGTGGCCAGCTTCCAGGTTGTGGCTGCAGATACTGGAATCACAGTCGATCTCCAGACTGACCAAAGATCAGTTTCCCTGGAGAAAATGGCCGCTCCCCGATTGGATCTGCTATGTGAAGTTCAGGGCGGAGGAAGACGAAAGACCGGTGGGTGGAACTAGCAAACAAAAGGGCAGCAGAGAAAACAATGGTCCTGAAGAGGAGAACAGAACCTGCACTGTTTGTGACAAAATATTCTACACTTATTAACATTATTAGTAAAAGGTAAAGGTTCCCTTGCTCGAAAGCCAGTCGAATCCGACTCTAGGGTTGCGGTGCTCATCTCCGTTTCCAAGCTGAAGAGCCAGCGCTGTCCGAAGACGTTTCCGTGGTCATGTGGCCGGCATGACTAAACACCAAGGCGCACGGAACGCTGTTACCTTCCCACCAAAGTGGTGCCTATTTATCTACTTGCAATTTCTTGCTTTCGAACTGCTACCACAATTAAAAAAAAATCTGGAATGGCGCAGTAAGGAAAAAACCCTGTTACCTTCTTTCTTGTCCTTCTATTTCATGCTCCAAGTCAGTTATCCCTAATGTTGAATTCATGGACACCGTGACACCATCAGTAGGTTTCCTGACAGACACATCCTTCTTCCTGAAAACGACGAGCCAGACTCTTGTTTTCCTCCCCTACTTTGGAGCAGGAAGATGGAGCAGGGACCTTTGAAAACAGCTGCTTCTGTTATAGGAGGACACTTTGCTTGGAGTGTCCTCTATGCAAAGTGTGATTAACACATGGAATTCACTGGCGGCTACAAGCATGGCCGGCTTCAAAAGGGAATTAGATAAGACTATGGAGCAGAGGTCCATCAGTGGCTATTAGCCACAAGGTATAGATAGGGACTCTGGAGCAAGTGATGCTCTGTCATCTTGGTGCTTGGGGGGGGCAACAGTGGGAGGGCTTCTAGTGTCCTGGCCCCAATGGTGGACCTCCGGATGGCACCTGGTATTTCTGGCCACTGTGTGATACAGAGTGTTGGACTGGATGGGCCTTTGGCTTGATCCAACATTGGCGTCTCTTATGTTCTTAACCTCTCAACATTTTGTGATTTTTTCCAACCTCCATGGCAGCTATTTTGGTGTGGTGCCTACCTAGGGATGCCGGCCTCCAGGTAGGACCTGGGAATCCCCTGGAATTACAGACTACATCCCCAGACTACAGAGGTTAGTCCCCCAGAAGAAAATGGCTGCTTTGGAGGGTGAGCTGGGGGGAGGGCCATTGCACCCCACTGAGGTCCCCGTCCTCCCCAGCCCCCACCCCCAAATCTCCAGAAGTTTCCCAATCAGGATCCAGCAATGCTAGTCCCCATGGCGACTCCATGCCTACCACCTGTGCCCCCAGGGTCATGAAGACTGGGGACCTCTGCTCTAAGTCATGACCAGTGTTCCCTCTAAGCTGAGTGAGTGTGAGCTAGCTCACCATTTTTTAGCCTCCAGCTCACACGTTTTTGTCCGCGCTCAGGAAGGAGGGCTCCAGAGCAAACTGATTTATGCAGCAGCCAAATTGCTCGCTCACAACTTTAATGCCAGGAGCTCACAAAGTAGAATTTTTGCTCACAAGACTCCACAGCTTAGAGGGATCATTGGTCACGACAATTGCTAAGGATTTTATACAGTCAAGCTAACTGTTCGAGACGAGAGACTCTCCTTCTCAGCAAATGGTGGTTTTGGATAGCTTCTAGAAGCAGGCTCTAAGACCTGAAATGCTGCGACACGTCCCTCAAAGTTCAACAGCCGTAGAGCGTTCTTCTGCCCTCTCTTGCTGAAATGAAAAGCAACGTGTTTTTTTAAAAGAAGGAGCTACCTCGAATATTAACGCTGCCTCCTCCCCACCCTTGGCATTGGAGAATGAGGGGCATAGCCTTGCGTTCTATTTAAGTAACCTTGTCAAGGAAGAATTGCCAATAGAAAGTCTCTGGCCCAGCCTTGGCGCCTCGAAAGCATTTGCCTCGGAGGGGAATGGCGTGCAATTGATGTCAAGTGTCTGAGGCACACTCTCCGCCAGCAATTTCTCTTACCTACAGCAGGGAAGACTGACAGCCTCATCCTTTAGAAGTGTCACCCCAAAAGTCTTTTGTTTTAGCACTCTTGCTTTTTTTCCCCCCTCGGACAAACCATGACTGAAAAATAAAAAAAGGAGGCCATGGTTTAATCAGAGGTATTTGCACATAAAATCCTTGGGTGCCGATGGATATAAATCTTGTCATGGATGGTAACTGAATAGCATAGGAAGGGAAATGGAATTCTGCTCAGTCAAGTCACTAGGATGTGGGTCTTGGAGCAGAGGATGCTGCATTATATCGAGTCCTATCCACAGAACTAGTAATGCCTTTAGTCCGGCGGCAACCCGGTTGCCAGGATGAACTAGGCAACCAGCCAAAGGATTGGGGGCAGTGAAATGGAGGGGTGTGTAATGTCAGCTACTATAGAGTTTCTAGTGATTCCTAGAGCTACCCTACATCACTTCTGGGTTTTGCCTGGAAGTGATGTAGCAGCACAGTTGTTGTTGCTGGGTTGTTGTTGTTTTTAATTCACCCATTGCTTCTCAGAGTGGTGGGATGAAAAGTGGGCTGCGTTGAGAGGGCAGGGGTCTGGGTTCAGGCAGGCACCTGGGGCATCAATGTGGCAAATGTTGTTCAATGTGGCCAAGTGCAACATGATGCACATTGGAGCCAAGAATCCTAACTATAAATACACGTTGATGGGGTCCGAACTGGCAGAGACTGACCAAGAGAGAGATCTTGGAGTTATAGTAGATAACTCACTGAAAATGTCGAGACAGTGTGTGACTACAATAAAAAAGGCCAACGCTATGCTGGGGATTGTTAGCAAGGGAATTGAAAACAAATCAGCCAGTATCATCATGGTGTGACCTCATTTGGAGTACTGTGTACAGTTCTGGTCACCACACCTCCCAAAGGATATTATAGCATTGGGAAAAGTGCAGAAAAGGGCAACTAGACTGATGAAAGGTTTGGAACACATTCCCTATGAAGAAAGGTTAAGGCGCTTAGGGCTCTTTAGCTTGGAGAAACAACGGCTGAGGAGTGACATGATCGAGGTTGATAAGATTATACATGGGATAGAGCAGGTAGAGAAAGAAGTCCTTTTCTCCCTTTCTCACAATACAAGAACTCATGGGCATTCCATGAAATTGCTGAGCAGTCGGGTTAGAACAGATAGAAGGAAGTCCTTCTTCACCCAAAGAGTGATTAACACATGGAATTCACTGCCACAGGAGGTGGTGGCGGCTACAAGCATGGACAGCTTCCAGAGGGAATTGGATAAACATATGGAGCAGAGGTCCATCAGTGGCTTTTGGCCACAAAGTAGAAATAAGAACACTCGATCTGGGGCAAGGGATGCTCTGTCTTCTTGGTGCTTGGGGGGGCAACAGTGGGAGGGCTTCTAGTGTCCTGGCCCCGCTGCTGGATCTCCTGATGGCCCCTGGTGTTTTTGGCCACTGTGTGACATGGAGTGTTGGACTGGATGGGCCACTGGCCTGATTCAACATTGGCTTCTCTTATGTTCTTGTGAGTCTTTGGAATTTTCAGCTAGCTGAGAATTTAATGTGGTGCTGGAATGATTCACAGGGAACCTGTATTGTGAGTATATTTCTCTGCTGCTCAAAGACCTTCAGTGGCTTCTAGTTTGTTCAAAGTGCCGGTATCAGTCTCTAAGACATTCCGCAGGAGGGCTGTGGTCAAGTTGCTTCCACGGTGACCCACCCTTTCCTGGCCGCTTTTATCAGGAAGACCCCGATAAAATCATCAGACATGACGATTCAGTTATTATACTGTTTCCTTTGAATGGGGGTTTGTGACCCTGTGGTAGAGGAAGAGAACTAAAGTGGACTGGATTAGAACACAGTCAGTCAGGAAAACTACACTGTTGCATGTAACTACTTCTGCTTGAATATTATATTCTAAATACTGGAGGAGCCAAGATGTGTCGAGTAGAGAAGAGCTTATTGACAAAATATTGGAGGCAGCAGAGATGGACAAGCTAACTTTATTGTTGAAGGACCACACGGAAAAGACTTTCGAAAACACATGGACAAGGTTTTATAGATGGTATGAGAACTATACTTCCAAGATGACAAAATAAGATACACAAGCTAATTGAAATAACGAGGAAGAATATGCATACAAACAGTTGCAAAAACATTTGTAAAATTAATTTCCATTGTAAAATGAAATATCGATGGCCATAAACTGTGTATACTTTTAATGTACCCCCAATTCTATGTTAGTATAGGTGTTTGTTATGTTTGTGTTATATGTATGTGCAGGGGTCATTTTGTAGAAAAAGAGGTGCAGGAGCTTATTAGCATAACTTATTTGCATATGCCACACCCCCTGACATCACCGGAAGTGTGTCAGAAGGCAACACCCACTACTCAGGCTCCACTGGACTGTTTCTGATTGCTAGCCATTGGGGGGTGGGGGGAATGTGCAGATCTGTCCTCGCAGAGGAGGGAGAGCTTGTACCTGAACAAAACTTGGTCTTAAAGGTGCCATTGGGCTGGCGGTGCCTGGGGGGTTGGGGGGGGGGGGAATGTGCATCATAGCCACTGATGGACCTCTGCTCCATATGCTTATCTAATTCCCTCTTGAAGCCATCCATGCTTGTAGCCACCACTACCTCCTGTGACAGTGGATTCCATGTGTTAATAACCTTATCTTCTGAAACAATGCTGGCTCTAATATGTGCCCATCTTCTATCAACAAAATGTATCTAGTTCTTTGGAATTTTGTCTTCATATGCAAATGTATGCAATGGTAATTTATTAGTTAATTATGTCAAATGCAGAGGATGAATTGAGCAAGATTATTTTAATATGGTGACTGCCCTGATCCTGACACCTCTGATCTTTCCAAATGACTTCTGCTCACCTTTATTTGATAAAGGTGAAGGTGTGTTGCGTGTATGGATCAAGAGTTCTCCGGAGAATAGAACTAATGCCGTTTTAATGGAGGAGATATGTGGCAAAATGAGTCCAAAGCTCTGTAAATAAATAATTTTAAAAGTATGAGAGTTCTGCAAGCGCTCTGAAA
>NW_015163756.1:53002-53161 GCF_001447785.1 Gekko japonicus | reverse complement strand
TTTTTTTTTTGGGGGGGACATAAGGTCTCTAGGGCCATGGTGGCTCAGAGGTTAAGACACTGAGCTGCAGGTTGTGGAAGGTCTGTAGTTCAGCAGTTCGAGACCCGAAGTGCCACATGACGGAGTGAGCTCCCATCTCTAGTTCCAGCTCCTGCCAAC
>NW_015163756.1:50837-50988 GCF_001447785.1 Gekko japonicus | reverse complement strand
GAGTAGGTTTTTATATACTGCTTTTTTCTCCCTTAAGGAGTCTCAAAGCCGCTTACAATCGCTTTCCCTTCCTCTGCCTGCAACAGGCATCTTGTGAAGCAGGTAAGGCTGAGAGAGCTCAGAGAGAACAGAGACTGGCCCAAGGTCACCC
>NW_015163756.1:39168-50440 GCF_001447785.1 Gekko japonicus | reverse complement strand
AGCCAGTCGAGTCCGACTCTAGGGTTGCGGTGCTCATCTCCGTTTCAAAGCCAAAGAGCCAGCGCTGGCCGAAGACATTTCCGTGGTCATGTGGCTGGCATGACTAAACACCAAGGCACACGGAATGCTGTTACCTTCCCACCGAAGTGGTACCTATTTATCTACTTGCATTCTTGCTTTCGAACTGCTAGGTTGTCAGGAGAAATATATGATTAGGTAAAAAGGTAAAGGTTGCCTTGCTCGAAAGCCAGTCGAATCCGACTCTAGGGTTGCGGTGCTCATCTCCGTTTCCAAGCCGAAGAAGCATCCGAGCATCAAAGCAGTATTATTTAGGCTTTTGCTGGAATAACCCTGAATAAAACTGCAGGGGGGGGGGATTTGGGGGGCATAGGGGAATTCCTGTCCTTCCTCCTCCCTTCAGTTCTTTCGGCTCCAGATCTGCCCTTCCTTCCCCCTTCAGCTCCAAATTTGTTCGATTCCGCTGGAATAACCCTGAATAAAACTGCAGGGGGGGGGATTTGGGGGGGGATAGGGGAATTCCTGTCCTTCCTCCTCCCTTCAGTTCTTTCAGCTCCAGATCTGCCCTTCCTTCCCCCTTCAGCTCCAAATTTGTTCGATTCTAGGACTGCAAACAAATAGATGGATTGCAAACCGTAAGGTGGTTGTGGAGGAGGGATAAAACCTGCCTGGACTTCTCAGACTCCTTGGCCAAACGTACTGAAGAAGCCCAATACATTGAAGAGTTGCCTCCGAAGTTGTCATTGGATGCATCAGGTCGAGCAGTTTTGCGTCTATGCCATAGCGGCTTATGGTCCAGGGTCGTGTCTCGGTAGACAAGCCGAATTTGTAACAATTTTTTTTTGCTGTGGTCAGCCTCAGTTAGAAGAAGAAGAAGAGATTGGATTTCTACCCCGCCCTTCACTACCCAAAGGTGTCTCAGAGTGGCTTACAAACTCCTTTCCCCTCCCCCTCCCCACAACAGACACCCTGTGAGGTAAAAGAAGAAGAGATTGGATTTATACCCCGCCCTTCACTACCCAAAGGTGTCTCAGAGTGGCTTACAAACTCCTTTCCCCTCCCCCTCCCCACAACAGACACCCTGTGAGGTAGGTGGGGCTGAGAGAGCTCTTGACAGGAACTGCTCTTTTTCAAGGACAGCTCTTGTCAGAACTACGGCTTGCCCAAGGTCATCCAGCCAGGTGCAAGTGGAGGAGTGGCATCCCCTAGCCCCTATTCAGCAGGTGAAACTCAGTTGGCCATTCCCAGCCCACCAGTATCATTTACACCCTTAGAGCACTGCAGACGGAGGCTGAGAACAAAGCTACAGACAAGAGGGCAAAGTGTATGCCTCCTGGCCTGACACCAGCTACTTGCTGATAACAAAAATGAGTAGTTGCAGGATTGCTTCTGAGACACTGACTGCAAGCATGAACCTCAGGTGTGGTGCTATAAAACGGTCCTGTTAGGCATTGACGCAATGTGTATGATAGAAGTTAAGCCACTGACTCTGACTTGCTTGACTCCTGGACATCTGACCTTGGACTGAATGGTTCTGCTTTGCCTGACTTCTGAACCCCTGACCTTGAACCAAATGACCCTGCCTTGCCTGACCTCTGTAACCTGATATCCAGAGGCTGCAAGTCAGTACAATCAGACTGTCAGCCACTCTCCAGGGTTTCAGGCTGAGGTCTTTTACATCATCCACTACCCGGTCCTCTTAACTGGAGGTGCTGGGGATCAGACCTTCTGTTCTTCCACTGAGTCACAGCCCCTACCCAGTAAGACTGCTATGTGCACAAGAATACTGCCTAGGCAAGTGCAATAAGGCCAAAGACACACCTTAAAGCATCTTTTCTGTGGACACAGGGAAGTAAACACCAGTTCTCATGGGGCCGGGAACCAATGAACATCTGCACAACGATTTGGATCCGAACAGCATGACAGCCATTGACCGGTACAGGTAACAGTGCCATGCGGAATTCTGATGCACCAAAGCAGTAAACTCAAAAATGTCAATCGTATGTACCCTTCATTTGGGATGTTGCCATGGCAGAAAGGGGAAGAGGAGCAACCATAGAGTACTACGTAACCGTGTATTCTCCCTTTGCACATCCACAGAAGTAGACTCATTCAAGCAGTATGGATGGGGACAAATAGTCTGTTGAATGTTCTGCTACCATGATTGTGACACGCAGGGGTCATTTTGCAGAAAATGAGGTGCCCTTCCTTCCCCCTTCAGCTCCAAATTTGTTCGATTCTAGGACTGCAAACAAATAGATGGATTGCAAACATTAAGGTGGTTGTGGAGGAGGGATAAAACTTGCCCGGACTTCTCAGACTCCTTGGCCAAACGTACTGAAGAAGCCCAATACATTGAAGAATTGCCTCTGAAGTTGTCATTTGATGCATCAGGTCGAGCAGTTTTACTATGTAACCGTGCATTCTCCCTTTGCACACCCACACAAGTAGACTCAGTCAAGCAGTATGGATGGAGACAAACAGTCTGTCGAATGTTCTGCTACCATGATTGTGACATGTGTCGAATGTTCTGCTACCATGATTGTGACACGTGTCGAATGTTCTGCTACCATGATTGTGACACGTGTGCAGGGTGTAAGCAAGAACCGACAGGTGATCAAGATCTGTGGAAGCTCCTAAGTGCTTGTTCTGAAGTGGGTTTTCCTGCCAAAGCATTTAAAGCAAAGGAGCTTTTGGTTAAAGAAAGGGGGAGAGCGTCATAGAGGACGGGATGTGAATGTGTTTTCTCCACCTGCAGCAGTGAGCTGAAATTCTTCTCTGCGGAGAAAAGAAAAGAAAACAGAGAGACTGAAAAAGCCCCTGGAACAATTTTGGTCATTTCGTTCTGACCTTTCCATGCACACAGCTAAGCGGTAAGGAAATTGGGTTTCCTGTCAGCTCTCAGTATCTACTTTTCCCCCTCTGTTCCTCGCGGTAATTCCTGGCTTTTCTTTCAACTTTTGCTTGCTTTCTTTCTCTCTTTCTGGGGATATTGTTGTTTCAGTGACACCGCATAGGCCTTCACCTGCCACTGCCGATGGTGTTTCCTGGCAGAAATAGATTAGCTCCAAATGACAGGAAGTTCTGCTTTAATGTCTGGGGCTTTACAGAAAAGGAGCAGCGGGCAATCTGTGGCGGTGGGAGCAGGGCTTTCTGTTGAGACCCGGCTTTTCACAATCCACTTTAAATGCAGAGGCAGACTAGAAAGCTCTCCCCCCTCCCCCACCCACTTTCAAAAGGGTTGCATTTCTGGTTTCCCACCGAAGACATGGATAGCAAAGGGCAGATGAAGAATGACAGAGACAATATGAGAAGTGGAAAAAAAGATCATTTAGGCACATCAGTGCAATCTGCAAAATTGATTAAATTAGGAGCAGGGGAGAAAAATCTCAAGGCCCAGAGGGGAGATTTTTTTAAAAAATCAGGTTTGCTTAAGAAGACGCTGGAAGGCTGTGGGCTGGGTCCCCCTTTGCTCCCAGCGGAAGTCCAAAGGTGCAGGTAGGCCGCAGACGTGCGTGATTTACCGCTCCAGAGATGAAAGCCGCATAGGCGCTCTCGGGATAAGTGTTCCAAACAAGCAGCGGGTTGTCAGACCCTGTTGCTGGATCTTGGCAAAAGCTGTCGGCTTAATTGTGTCGCTGCTGAAGGATTACATTTGCTTCCGCACAGTGTTGGGTCTCTCGTCATCACTGCTGTGAATCGAGAGGCATTTGCAGTGGCAACAGAACACCCACATGCCAGGTTTCCCCTCAATTTCCCTCCCACTGTCTCCCCCAGCAGCTATTTCTGTAGTTCACATATCTTTAGTGTACTGTAGTATGTGTCAATTACTGATTTTTTAAAAAAAACACAGACAAAAGCACCGTTACAGCTGACGGTGAGGGGAAAATGGCAGCTCCAGGGGATCAGGACCAGGAAAGAGTTGGGCTTTCTCCTCCACGAAGCATCCGCCCTGCTTTAGGAAAGATCACAGCAAAGCTTGGGGAAAGCCCAGAGGGTGTATAAAAGCACCACGATGCTGTGGGGAAGTGTGGAAAAGCTTGCTTCACATTGGCCCTCTGCTCCCAGCAGCCCTCAGTCAGGCCACAAGGAGCAAGAAGTAGCCAGGTAAGTTGCAGAGTCCCCCCTCCCGGCCCACCTTCAGGTACAAGCTCTCCCTCCTCTGTGAGGGCCGATCTGCACGTTCCCCTCCCCCCCAATAGCTAGCAATCCAAAACAGTCCAGGGGAGCCTGAGCGGTGGGTGTTGCCTTCTGACACACTTCCGGTGATGTCAGGGGGCGTGGCCTATGCAAATAAGTTATGCTAATGAGTTATGCTAATGAGCTCCTTCACCTCTTTTTCTACTAAATGACCCCTGCAGATAAGGGAGCATCACCAAGACAGCAAGAGAATCGAAAGTAACAAATTCCACGCAGCTTATTACCCCAACACGCAAGCTGTTATGGCAGTGAGCTGACACAGGGTCTGATTCAGTCGAAGACAGCTTCATGCGTGGACATGTGTATCCTGACAGCTTAGAGAATTCTAGAGGAGGAGAATTGCCAAGTAGTCCCATCAGACACAGAGATTCCTTGCAGACTTGTCCCGAAAAAGAAGAGATTGGATTTATACCCCGCCCTTCATTACCCGAAGGAGTCTTGAGAACTGCCCTTGAGAGAACAGCTCTGAAAGGACTTGTGACTGACTCAAGGTCACACCAACAGCTGCATATGGAGCAGTGGAGAATCAAACCCAGGTCTCCCAGGTTAGAGTCCGCGCTCCTAACCACTACACCAAACTGGCTCACCGTCGAAGTAGAACTTTTGCCTGATTAGGAAATATGAAAGTTAACTTACAGTGCAGCTGAGGAACAAAGCTTCTTACTTTTGTTTTGAGATGATGCACCCATATGTGGTGGAGCTGCGGTGGCTCAAGTGATTAAGACACTGAACTGCAGGCTGTGGAAGGTCAGTAATTCAGCAGTTCGAGACCCGGGTTGCCGCATGACGGAGTGAGTGCACTGGACGGTTTGAGACTGGGGGGGGGGGCTCTGCAGCTTGCCTGGCTGCTTCTTGATCTGACTATTCTATGATAGCAAGAAAATGCAAGTAGATAAATAGGTACTGCTTCAGTGGGAAGGTAACAGCGTTCCGTGCACCTTGGTGTTTAGTCATGCCGGCCACATGACCACGGAAACGTCTTCGGACAGCGCTGGCTCTTCGGCTTTGAAACGGAGATGAGCACCTCAACCCTAGAGTCAGATTTGACTGGCTTTCGAGCAAGGGAACCTTTACCTTTACCTTTTACCCATATGTCATAGTAGACATCCCCTAGGAAAAGGCATTTTCTCCTGTGTCTCAGAACAGAGAGAAAGCTTCATTATTATTTTTTTATTTGTGTATCTCAATTACTTAATTTATACCCTTCCTTCCTGTCTTTCTCCCAGGTGAAGTTCCATCTGCCTTCTCTGTTTTATCCTCACAACAGCCCTGTGAGGTAGGTTATGTTGGGAGCATGTGAAAGGCCCAAGGTCACCCAGTGAGCTCCCTTGGCAGATCATAGTCTGAAACTCTAACCACCACACCATGCTGGTTCTTTTAAGAGGGTATTTAGTGGCAATTCCCAGGGCTATTTCAGGGCAGGAACGCACAGGAATGGAGTTCCGGCTGGCTCCCGAGTTGGCCACGCCCACCAGGAACTCATTAGCATAATAGGCCATGCCCAACAGCAGAAACTCATTAGGATTGGCTACATTAGGGGTGTGTGGCCTAACATGCAAAGGAGTTCCTGCTACAAAAAAAGCCCTGAGTTTTGACAACAAACAAGGTAAACAGAATAAGAAGGGAAAGGTGGGTGTGGCTGGATAACCACACTTCTGGTAACATGGGGGTGCGGCCTAATGTGCTAATGAGCTCTGCTGTCAGGGGTGTGACCTAATAGGCTAATGAGTTCCTGTTGTTGGGTGTGGCCTATTATGCTAATGAGTTCCTGGCAATTCCTATATCAATTTGTAAAATAAATCTCTGTTTCCAATTAATCGAAGACTCCCGATTAAAAGGTCTCTCCACGCATGAGAGCAACCAATTAATCAGCTAACATGGCAGACCTGCTCGCTGTGAAGGGTAGCAGAAACCAAACGAACCCTCTTCCTTGTGCAGAAAATCTCGTCTTCCTATGATATCATTGACCGCAGGTTGCAAAACAAAGAAGCCACTTCCCAAACTCCAATTAAAACTCATCTGCAGGCAGCAACACAAATATGAATAAACACAGACACGCAGACAGAGGGACCGGCTCATTCCAAATGCTAATTGTTACCGTGTTTATTGTCATCTGCGACGGCTCCTCCCTCAACCTTTCAGTGATGCTGTAATTAATTGAAGGGAATTAATTATCATGTTGTGTTATTGCAGTAAATGCCTGTAATGGGGGCTATGTGGATAATGAATCACACTAAATAGGATATTCCCTTTTCTTCAATCTGCCACTAACCCCATTTCTTAGCAGCCCGCTGAAAGAAAACAACGAGGCAAGGTGGTACGGGCCCATTAAAATAGTGTTATATGAAAACTTTGGAAAACATAGGGTTGCACTGTACAAAATGGCTTTACAAACTCGCTTGGATAAATGATTAGGGATCGGGGTCTATACCATTGCGTTTAGCTTACTGAGAGCCAGTTTGGTGTAGTGGCTAAGTATGCGAACTCTAATCTGGGAGAACGGGTTTTGATACCCCACTCCTCCACTTGCACCTGGCTGGATGACCTTGGGCAACCCATAGGTCTGGCACAGCTGTTCTTGAAAAAGAGTAGTTTCTGTCAGAGCTCTCGGCCCCACCTGCCTCACAGGGTGTCTGTTGTGGGGAGGGGAAGGGAAAGGAGTTTGTAAGCTGCTCTGAGACTCCTTTGGGTAGTGAAGGGCGGGGTACAAATCCAATCTCTTCTCTTCATCTTCTAAGTAGGATCCTATTGATGTAATGTCTGTATATGCTGAATGTGTTGTGTGAATACTTATGCTATGCTTCAGTTCTTTCTGGTGGTTCCAGACTTCCACAATCCTAATAGTTATTGAATGTCCCACTTTGTCGATTGTAGCAGAACGAAGTTCAAGTCTAGTGGCACCTTTAAGATGAACCAAGTTTTATTCAAAGCATAAGCTTTTGTGCACATGCACACTTCTTCAGATACGTTGAAATGGAAGTTACCAGTCCATACATATAGGTAGAGGGTGGGCAGCAAATTAGCATACAACATAATGAAGATGTTTAACAGAGTCAAGGGTCAAACAGGAATAACAAGCTTAGTTGATATGGGCCCCATTTGTTTGGGTTTAATTCCAGGGGAAAACATAGAAAAAGAGGTGCAGGAGCTCATTAGCATAACTCATTAGCATAACTTATTTGCATATGCCACACCCCCTGACATCACCGGAAGTGTGTCAGAAGGCAACGCCCACTGCTCAGGCTCCACTGTTCTGTTTTGGACTGCTAGATATGGGGGGGGGACATGCAGATCTGCCCTCGCAGAGGAGGGAGAGCTTGTACCCGAATCAAACTTGGTCTTAAAGGTGCCACTGGACTGTTTTGGATTGCTAGCCATGGGGGGGTGGACACGCAGATCTGCCCTCACAGAGGAGGGAGAGCTTGTACCTGAAGGCGGGCCGGTGCTCTGCAATTTACCTGGCTGCTTCTTGCTCCGACTGCTGGGAGCAGGGGGCGGGGCTTGTTGCATGTGCCCACCCCCTTGGGCTCCTTACTGCCAGAGTTCCATTCCTGTGTGCTCCCACAGGAAATGACCCCTGAGTGAAACAAATAAATATATAAACATTGGAGATTGATGGACAGAAGTACCCTTCTTAATTGTACAAAATTTGAGTTCTGTGGCACTTTTGAGAGAACAAAGTTTTTTTCAAGGTATACACTTTCATGTGCATGCACACTTCTTCAAATACACAAAAGCTTAATCCTTGAATAAAACTGTGTTGCTCTTTAAGGTGCTTCAGACCAACATGGCGAACCACCTGAATCCACCTTCTTAATTAACTGAGACCAGTGTTCCCTCTAAGCTGAGTTAGTGTGAGCTAGCTCACAGTTTCTTAGCCTCCGGCTCACACATTTTTGTCTTGGCTTAGGGAGGAGGGCTCCAAAGCAAACTGATTTATGCAGCAGCCAAATGGCTCACTCACAACTTTAACGCCGGCAGCTCACCAAGTAGAATTTTTTCTCACAAGGCTCCACAGCTTAGAGGGAACATTGACTGAGACCCTGCTATCATGCTCTATCTGTCTCCTCTCAAATATGGAGGCGACCTTTCAGCATCTTCTTATTTGAAGTGGGGCAATTGGTTGTGTAGAGGTACCTTCCCTGATCCCAGACCAGAGAATTACATTCTAATCTACCATTCCAAATTACATTTTATTTTACTATACATTACATTACAGTATACTATTCCAATCTACTATTCTAAATATGAAATAAAATTAAAAAAAAGATGTATAGCCCTCCTGGGGCATTGATGAGAATATAGATGTAAGGACTGAATGAGGTTAGCATATGTAGTGAGGTAAGAAACCAATTTCCCTGTTAAGTCCTGGAGATTCCATTGCTTTGAGTGTTGTAATGACTTTAAACTCAGCAATTTCCCTTTCTAGTCTGTTCCTGAAGTTCCTTTGCAATAAAACAGCTATTTTGAGGTCACCCATTGAATGTCCTTGAAGGCTCTCCTACTGGTTTCTCAGTTTTATGATTCTTGATGTCAGATTTGTGTCCATTTATTCTTTGACATAGGGTTTGGCCTGTTTGGCCTATGTACAGAACCGAAGGGCATCGTTGGCATTTACTGGCATATATGCAGTGTTTGAAGATGAGCAAGTGAATGAGCCTGTGATGGCATCATTTATGTTGTCAGGTCCAGTGATCAAATTGTCTGGGTGTACGTGGCAGCAAAGTTGGCATCTGGGTTAACTGCAAGCTCCGGTACCAGAGTCCATGTTCAAGTAAGATGTTGTATTACTGTGACTGAGGCATTGTTTAAAGCCCTACATGCAAATAGATAAGGGGTAGCAGTATGAATAAGCCAAAACAAGTAGAACTACTGCAAATATGCAAATAACAATGGTAATAATAATTCTAGTCAGTAACTCCTAAATGTGTACAAAATTACAAAAGTACAGAAATACAGTAACATTTTTTGTTTCACAGATGGACGAAAATCTCCGGAGTTGACGTTTCGTTTCGTAGACTTCTTGTCTCACATTTTATTGAACAAACTTGTATCACATTTTATTGAACAAAATCGCAGCCCGGAAGACTTTAAAAAATAAGACACTGTCTTATATTTATATTTATTTTTTCTCAAGAAGACACACTAGGGCTTATACCACAAATGCATAGAAATCCTGCTAGGGCTTATTTTGGGGGTAGGTCTTATTTTTGGGGAAACAGGGTAGGTAGCTATTACCAGATAGGCTGATTAGCCCGAATTTGCACCATGGTCTGATATACACTTGTAATGAACGCTACAAATGTTTGAGGTAAGAGTTTTATTAACTTTGGATAATAATTTTGTAAAACATGATGTGACATATGCAGTAAATGATGTAGCAAGACCGGAATGATTTGAATATGAAATTTTATTAAAGAAGAACAGAGTATCCACTTGGAATATTTGTGACTTTGAAAGGATACGTCTTGATGTATGTATTGAATTTAATAATTCATACATTGTATTTGGGTATGTTGCTCTGAAATAACTGTAGAATGTATTTTGTTAGGAATTTTGATGTGAGAAGAAGTCTCTACGAAACGAAACATCAACTACGGAGATTTTCGTCCATCTGTGAAACAAAAATTGTTACTGTATTTCTGTACTGTTGTAATTTTGTACACATTTAGGAGTTACTGACTAGAATTATTATTACAATTGTTATTTGCATATTTGCAGTAGTTCTACTTGTTAAAGCCCTACATGATCAGGGACCTACATACCTATGGGACCACCTTTCTTCGTATGTTCCCCAGAGTATTCTTTAAGGCCCAAGGAATAACCATTCAAAGTATCCCAACATGCTTCAGTGTGTTAAGTCTAATGCACTCTGAATGAAAGCATAAAAATAGCACAATGACATGTCATTACCTCATGGGAAGATGGAAATGATTGCTAGTTTATAGTGTATAAGGGAAAAGGAGAGAGAAAGCCATATTTGTTTAACCAGAAGGAGATACCTCATCATGCGTCTTTTTCTAAATCTGGCCACAAATCTCGCAACTGTGTGTTTTATTGTTGACCTCTGGCCTCATAATTAGGACATCTCAGCACTACCTCCCGCCTTGCCCAATTGCCCATTTCCTAATCCTGTTCAATGGGATGATGAATTCCCATCCTTCACGCAATCCTAGATATCCCAGTAATCTCCACCTTGCATGAAAGGGAGCCATTTCAGGTTTAAATATACATCTCTCTGTGGTTTGCGCCTGTGCCTGTGTGAGAGAGACAGAGATTCACAGCAAAATTCAAAAGCTAGCTCTTACGTATTTTCAGAACTGAATTTCGAAAGAACACTGTATTTTAAGAGATATATTTTTTAAATGAGATTTGTTTGTTTACACCTCATGGCAACCAAAGATAAAGGTGCTTTTTGGGTGTGTGGCTAAAATGAGGGGTGGGGTTTACTGGCTGCACATGACTATAAGTCCAGAATGGCAACAAAAAGGACTAATTTCTTTCTTTCTTTCATTCATTCATTCTTTCATTCTTTCTTTCATTCTTTCTTTTGTAAATGAAAACTGGGAATTCAGGGGGGATGGCATACTTCTAGGTGGACATTGCTCCCTATAGTTCAAGACCAGAGATACATAGAGTTGTAATAACGCCAATAAAGGTTTGTTGTTGTTGTTATATAGAGTTGTATTTCATCAGCATATTCATAACCCACAGCAACAACACTTGGACAATCCCTCTCTGTAGCTTCATTTTTAGTGTGTGCCACCAAGTCATGAAGAAGAAGAAGAAGAAGAAGAAGAAGAAGAAGAAGAAGAAGAAAAGAAGATGATGATGATGATGATGATGATGATGATGAAGAAGAAGAAGAAGAAGAAGAAGAAGAAGAAGAAGAGATTGGATTTATACCCCACCCTTCACTATCTGAAGGAGTCTCAGAGTGGCTTACAAACTCCTTTCCCTTCCCCTCCCCACAACAGACACCCTGTGAGGTAGGTGGTGCTGAGAGAGCTCTGACAGAAACTGCTCTTTTTCAAGAACAGCTCTTATCAGAACT
>NW_015163756.1:36298-36478 GCF_001447785.1 Gekko japonicus | reverse complement strand
ACAGATGGAAACTTGGATGCACAGCATGCAGGTGAGGGTCATTGTTTTTTCCCTGCCTCTCGCAGGCTCCCAGAAATATTCTAACTTTTTCTAGCTGGTGACCAGCAAAGGTGATCACAGCCAACCAGCCATGTGCGGCAGCTCACTAGGGTCTTGACACACACCTGCGTTTTTTTATGC
>NW_015163756.1:5993-36144 GCF_001447785.1 Gekko japonicus | reverse complement strand
GGCAGCTCACTAGGGTCTTGACACACACCTGTGTTTTTTTCTGCCTGTTTGTGGCCAGCTTGTAAACAGAGATGCTCATAATCGACTGACAGAACTCAGTGCCACAAAATGTGGTGAGGTCCAGCATTTTAGATTGCTTTCAGAAAGGAGTAGATGAATGTACAAAGGTGGATTGTCACCTCCACGGGGGTTCGGGGGGAACTCCCAGGCCATAGGGCTTTTGAGGGTGAGCCTCTTTTCCTGCTACCTGCAGGGAGATGGAGACTCCCCTCCACCCTGATGGTCCCTCCCGCTGACTGCATCCTTACAGAGACATACGTCTATACCATAGGGCTGTTGAGGGCAAGCCTCTTTTCCTGCTACCTGCAGGGAGATGGAGACTCCCCTCCACCCTGATGGTCCCTCCCGCTGACTGCATCCTTACAGAGACAATTTTGGATGGAAGAGGGAGGGATGTAAAATTATTGGGAATTTTAAAGCCATGGGGGAAAAGGTTTGATTGTTTGTTTGTTTCAGGGGAAAGGTTGAAGTTTGGCAAGAATTTGACATAAGGAAGAAGATTTAATGTATGTTGTTTTTTCTACTAGCAACCCCCCCCCTTGGAAGAGGGAGGGATGTAAAATTATTGGGAATTTTAAAGCCATGGGGGAAAAGGTTTGATTGTTTGTTTGTTTCAGGGGAAAGGTTGAAGTTTGGCAAGAATTGGAATATATGCTATGCTTTTTAAATCAAGCCCAAACTTATTTTACTGCTTTAACTATACAAAATAGATCATTGATGACTTAGCACGTAAAATTGTATTATTTGACATAAGGAAGAAGATTTAAATTATGTTGTTTTTTCTACTAGCACCCCCCCCCCAAAGTACCCAACACTACAGAGAGAGAGAGAGAGAGAGAGAGAGAGAGAGAGAGAGAGAGAGAGAGAGAGAGAGTCCAGGAGCACCTTAAAGACTAAGCAAAATTGTGTCAGGGTAGGAGCTTCGGGAGTCTGAGTCTGAAGAAGTGGACAGTGACTCACGAAAGCTCCCACCCTGCCACAAATTTGGTTAAGGTGCTCCTGGACTCTGGCTCTTTCCTCCTACTACAGACAGACGAACATGGCGACCCATCTTGGTCTACCTTCACGGAAGATGCTTTTCCTCCTGGCTCAAGATGGCCATGGGACTAAATGGAAGGCTTCGGTTTTGACCGGTGAGGAGAAAATTTAATTAGTGGGGTTGGAAGTTTTTTCTTTTCTTTCTGAGGCCATGCGTGGAAGACGATTGTTCAGCCCTGAGTATTAACAGAGGCCTGACCATGCTCCAAGAAAAATAACAAGTTAATGAGTCAGCACACTATATCAACAAACCTGCTGCTGGAAGTGATTTGTGCTGGCAACTTCAGTTGACAGGACCAGTCGCTCTGTGCAACCTTGCTCCAGACTCTTTGAAACCTTGACCGTCTGTTACTCTGCTCCTGAAACTCTGGCTCCCTGACTCCCGGCATTGTTTGACCACGACTTTGTATCTGCGATACTCTGGCTTTCCTTGATTTATGGACTCTGATGTATGGTATTTTTGACGCTGGCTTTGTGAACTGTTTTGGACTTGTTTAAACCTCGGTGCTGTTTGAATTATTGGCTGAACCTCGGACTGGCTTTGGACTTGACTTGCTTAACTCACGCTCCCTGGCCCTGCCATGACACGCAGCTGTATTCTGGCCTACAACTTCAGGAAGACCTCCACAGCTTCTAGAACCCAAAGTTTCCCAGTTAATTTGGTGGGAGAATCAAGTCTCCAGGATCAAAAACATATTCTGGCTCTGACCTGTCAGAGCAGGGCCAATCTTGGCAAGTAACCTGGAAGAGTGACCTCCAAGGAGTACCGGGGCCAGGACGCAAAGGCAGGTAATATCAAAGACACCTCTCTGAAATGTCCTAGCCCCACTAGGGGTCACCAGAAGTCACCATCACTTCCAGGTTTGCAAGCCCACACACACAAAAAATACCCCCCCCCCCAGTTCTGGAAGGCCTTTCTCTTCATAATCTTGATGAGGAGCTTGTATTCGCCAAAATATTTCCAGAGAAGGTCAGACAGTCTTCAGCGATGGGCATTTTCTGCCTGGGGGTTCCAACCATCCATTCACTCATCTTTCTCTTCCAGCTGATGTGGGAGACTGTCAGCTAGCTCTCGCCTGCAGTTTGAAAGTTTAGGGAATAAAGGAGAAGGACTTAAAGAAACTCGCAGACTCCCTCCCTCCTTGTACAAGGCAGGCCTCTTCTCACTCCGCCTCACGCAACTCCAGTGACAGGAACAGCTCCACACTGAGGGGTTCTACAAACTGGTACTACGTGGCCAGAAGATTTCTTCAGTGGTTATTTATTCTAGGTAGAATTAATTAAACCCATATAATCTCTGCCAGATGTTTATCCACTGCCCCTTAAACCACTCCTGACAGGTATTAATTTTAATACATTTCCAATTATGGGAATTTTCCACCTCCCCCAATGCATCTCCGGATCCAAACCTTTTCATTCTGGTAACCTAAATCTTCCATTCTGTGAATTCAGCATCTCCCTTCTGGTCCTACCTCCCGTTGCCATGGTGAACGATTTATCAGTATCCCCTGTTGTAACAACCTTTTGCATAGCGGAATATGGTTATGTCTCCCCTTTTGTAGATTCCCCCCTCCCCAAGAGACTTTAGTATGACAAGTTCTTTCAACCGTTTCCCCAAACAATTTGCCTCCCAAACAATTTATTTTGTTGCATTCTTCTGAAACCATGCGAGATGACTTACTTTTTTTTTTTCTTAAAGTGGATGCCAACTCGAAAATAAAACTTCAGATACGGGCTGTAGTTTGCAGAGTAAGGGATATTTTACACGTTGCAGATGAAGGTGAATAGCATGGCTATCAAATGAGCGAACCAGCCAGGAAAGAGGGACCTCGGGGAACTTTGAAAACTGCAATGGATACCATGTGTTCTTAGCTGTTGTGTGCACTTTTAGTTGTTGCAGTTTAAATGCGCCAGACGCTGCATTTTATTTACAGATTTGCTGACTTTCTAAATATCAAACAGCAAGGGTCATTTCCTGCAGGAGCGCACAGGAGCGTAGCTCCGTTAGTAAAGAGCCCAGGAGGCGGGCACAAGCAACAAGCCCCACCCCCTGCTCCCAGCAGCCCTCAGTCAGAGCAAAAAGCAGCCAGGTAAGCTGCAGAGCCCCCCCTTCCTGCCCCCCCAGTCCAAAACAGTCCAGAGGCACCTTTAAGACCAAGTTTTATTCAGGTACAAGCTCTCCCTCCTCTGTGAGGGCAGATCTGCACGTTCCCCCCACCCCCCCATAGCTAGCAATCCAAAACAGTCCAGTGGCACCCAGAGGGTGTGTAAAAGCACCACGATGCTCTGGGGAAGTGTGGAAAAGCTTGCTTCACATTGGCCCCCTGCTCCCAGCAGCCCTCAGTCAGGCCACAAGGAGCAAGAAGTAGCCAGGTAAGTTGCAGAGTCCCCCCTCCTGGCCCACCTTCAGGTACAAGCTCTCCCTCCTCTGTGAGGGCCGATCTGCACGTTCCCCTCCCCCCCAATAGCTAGCAATCCAAAACAGTCCAGTGGCGCCTTTAAGACCAGGTTTTATTCAGGTACAAGCTCTCCCTCCTCTGCGAGGACAGATCTGCACCCCCCCCAATAGCTAGCAATCCAAAGCAGTCCAGTGGAGCCTGAGTGGTGGGTGTTGGCTTCTGACACACTTCCAGTGATGCCCGGGGGTGTGGCATATGCAAATAAGTTATGCTAATGAGTTATGCTAATGATCTCCTGCACCTCTTTTTCTACCCTTCCCCCATTCAGACCCGACGATCTCTCAAGCCTTCTTCCTACCTCTTAGCCAGTTTATTTTCCATTGAGACAGGAACAGCCTTCATAGGAGTTCCCCATGGCTATCCACCACCACCCCCGCCCCTAGTGCTGCGTATCTGTCGTTTTTGTGCTAATTCAAACAGTATAACAGATTTCTTGCCCTGACCTGGATGGCCCAGGCTACCAGATCTCACCAGATCTCCGAAGTTAAGCAGGGTCAGCCCTGGCTTCTATTTGAACGGGAGAGACCACCAAGGAAGTCCAGGTTTGCTAGGCAGACCAGGCAATGGCAAACCACCTCTGAACATCTCTTGCCTTGAAAACCCCATGGGATTGCCATAAATTGGCTATGACTTGATGGCAAAAGGATGGGGGGGAGAGATTCTGGGGGACTCTCCTTGCTGCCCAGTGTTTTTGCAAGTCAAAACCCACCGTTCTGCAGCCTGGAACCTCCACATTCATGGCGGTAAGCAAAATGAACACTACACCCAGGGGTCATTTCCTGCGGGAGCGCACAGGAGCGGAGCTCCGGTGGTAAAGAGCCCAGGGGGCGGGCACATGCAACAAGCCCCACCCCCTGCTCCCAGCAGCCCTCAGTCAGAGCAAGAAGCGGCCAAGTAAGTTGCAGAGCTCCCCCCTGGTCCAAAACAGTTCAGTGGCACCTTTGAGACCAAGTTTTATTCAGGTACAAGCTCTCCCTCCTCTGCGAGGACAGATCTGCACTCCCCCCCCCCAATAGCTAGCAATCCAAAGCAGTCCAGTGGAGCCTGAGCGGTGGGTGTTGCCTTCTGACACACTTCCAGTGATGTCAAGGGGTGTGGCATATGCAAATAAATAATGCTAATAAGTTATGCTAATGAGCTCCTGCGCCTCTTTTTCTACGAAATGACCCCTGACCACACCTTACACACTTCAGCAACTGTGGAATCAATCAAGTTTGATTTATTAGTCACAAACTCAATTCAGCATCATCCAACGTTGGGAGAACTCATACAAAGCAATGCCAGCCACTCTAATTAGGTAACCTGCACTACGTACAGCGTGGCACTTATGTGATCAGTGGAAAGATGGATAAGATCTGGAATCTCAGTGGAAAGGATGGTGGGGCCAGCAAAGAAAGGCCCGGGTGAGTTGGGTATGGACAGGGGAAGGTCTTTGCAGAGGAACTATTCTGTAATATTGATGAGAGCCAGGTGCAAATCCCCACTGTGTCATAGAAGCTCTCTGGGTGACCCTGGGCCAGTTGCACATGCTCAGTCCATCCTACCTCGCAGGATTGTTGTGATGATAAAATGGAGAAAGGAAGAATGATGTAAGTTGGTTTGGGTTTCCACTGAGGAATAAAGGCAGGGTTTTATGTTCTCACCTTTCTCACTTGGATTTAAGGTGGATTATACAGAGAGAGTCAATACAATCGACAGGGTGGGACATTCAATAAACAATACAAGAGAATGAGGGTTGTAGAACCAATCAGATATCTAAAAGTGGAAGTGAAGCAAAGCCGAAGTATTAACACAACACATTAAATGATGGGGAAAAAAATACATAGTAAGGGTTGTTGTGAGGATAAAACGGAGAAAGGAAGAATGTTGTAAGTTGGTTTGGGTTTCCACTGAGCAATAAAGGTGGGATTTTATTTTCTCACCTTTCTCACTTGGACTTAAGGTGGATTATACAGACAGAGTCAATACAATCGACAGGGTGGGACATTCAATAAACAATACAAGAAAATGAGGGTTGTAGAACCAATCAGATATCTTAAAGTGGAAGTGAAGCAAAGTGTAAGTATTAACACAACACATTAAATAATGGAAAAAAAAATACATAGTAAGATCTTACTTACAGCAGGCAACACAGTAGCACAGACCACAGTCCCTAAAGTTTTATCCAAGTAACTTTAGGAATCATTGTGTGCCATTCTGCACCAATTGGAGTTTTGGAACTGATTCTGAGGGGAGACCAATGTACAATCCATTACAGTAGCCAATCTCGATATTAATAGGGATGGGCACGAATGGGGAAAAAATGTGGTTTGGTTCGTGGTTCATGGCATGCCTGATTCATGAAGCACGAACCATCGTGAACTTTTCGATGCCACATGAACCAGTTTGGCTGATGAGGTTCTTGATGCAGTAGAACAGCCCCCTGATGCACTAGAGACACCAAGGTCGCAGGAGATCTCCGGCTGAGTCTCCTCTACCCACTCTCCAAGTTTTGTGAGGATTGGATATACGGAGTCATGGCCCTCCCAAAGAAGCTGCCCCCAGGAAAGTGCTTTCTGAAAAAAAAATGACAGGCTCAGGAGTGTATAGAACGGATCCTGGTGCAAGCTAGAGACATCAGAATCACAGGGAACCTTCCCCTGGTTGCTCCTTTACATGCCCTCCAACCGCAGGGGATCTCTGGCTGAGTCTCCTCTACCCACTCTCCAAGTTTTGTGAGGATTGGATATACGGAGTCACGGCCCTCCCAAAGAAGGTGCCCCTAGGAAAGTGCTTTCTGAATAAAATGACAGGTTCAGGAGTGTATAAAACGGATCCTGGTGCAAACTAGAGACATCAAAGTCACAGGGAACCTTCCCCCGGTTGCTCCTTTACATGCCCTCCAAGTTCTCTCCCCCTCCCCATTGCTTTGAAGTTTGGTAAACGTTTAGATTGAGCAGAGATAGTCCATCAGGAAATGTATTCATTCACATACTGGCACTAAGCACCATGAACAGCTTGAAAGTTTGTGGGAAACTGGTGCTGATTGACCTGCCGTGAACTTCACTTCGCACACCACGAATCAGCCAAAATTCGTCACGAACTTTAGTGTGGCGTGAATCCAGGTGGCCAAATCAACTGTACTGTTGTAGACTGGGCCACATCTACAAGGAAAATTCAGAGCACAAACCAAACACAGCCTTCTAGTAGGAACTCCCTTTTAATGATGAATGAATTCACACACACAAACACACCCAAAGACTCCTGCATCTCCTGCAGAGCAGGAGATTAAGCCCTAGATTTCCACCTGCCCTCAAAGTTTGGTGTGGAGGATGGGACAAAAGACAAAAGAGGTAGTCTGCTCTACTGCTGTGGTCAGCATAGGGTGATATTACTGTTCCTTGGCCACTGCTATCTAATCTCAGCTTCCTATGATGTCTGCAGAATTGTGCAAACCAACAGAGTGAAGGCAGCCCTGGATCCATTAGTTTTAGAGCTCTCAAAGTCTGAAATAGGAATCCCGCCTGGTCAGGGAGTTCTGTTTCGCAGACTGAGTGCAAGAATGGAAGACTGACCACAGAGGAATCTTATTCTGATATGCTGTGGGAGCTCAGGAAACCTGAGAAATGTTGTGAGAAACTGCAGACGTAAGGACATAAGAAGATCCCTGCTGGGATCAGACCAGTGGTCCATCCAGTCTAGCATCCCATCTCACACAGTGGCCAACCAGTTCTTCTGGAGGGCCAGCAACAGGGCATAGAGGCCAAGGCCTTTATAAGAACATCAAAAGAGCCCTGCTGGATCAGACCAGTGGTCCATCTACTCCAGCATCCCATCTCACGCAGTGGCCAACTAGTTCTTCTGGAGGGCCAACAACAGGCCCTCCAGAAGAAGACCAAGGTCTTTATAGAGACCAAGGCCTTTATAAGGACATCAGAAGAGCCCTGCTGGATCAGACCAAACATAGAATCATAGAATGTTAGAGTTGGAAGGGACCTTGCAGGTCATCTAGTCCAACCCCCTGCACTCTGCAGGAGCATAGCCGAAAGATAGCCCTACAACATACCCAAAAGATGGTTGTCCAGCCTCTGCTTGAAAATGTGCAGCGAAGGAGCACCTACCACCTCCTGAGGCAGTCTGTTCCACTGCTCAATGACTCTTACAGTTAGGAAGTTTCTCCTGATATTTAGCTGGTATCAACACCCTTGTAATTTCCACCCATTAGATTTTGCTTATGACTCTATAGTTTTTACCATAGAGATTTGGGAAGTCCCTAGAGCATCACACAATGCCTTGACATCACTTTTGGAGTGAGTGTCTCAGCATGCCCGGACATTGAGAGGAGCTGCATCACTCTAAATGTGTAGAGGTGTTACCTCCTTGAATGGGATGTCTCTCTTTGTCTTCACCTGGGAGGTGCCCTCTGACCCCTCCTCTCTCCCATTGTCCTCTCACTCTCTTCTTGGCCGGGGGGGGCACCACTGCAACCTCCCACCCACTGATCTTCCCTGCTGCCCGTCTGCCCACTCTCCCAGATGCATCCTCTGCCCAGCATAGAGATGTAAAATTTCCGGAAATTTTGAAGCTCGAAACCCCCCCTGTTTTTTCCCGGAAAAAAATGGAAATTTTCAGAAAAATTGAAAAAATGCTACATTAGCATTTCTTTTGTCTTTTCTAGATTGAAAGTCATTCTGTTACTTTAGGGACATAAAATATAACTATGGACATTTTTACTTGGCATGAAATTATCACAACTAGCATATTAAAAATATAGTGTATCCAAACAATTGTTTCAAACAGAATAACCCCACCCACATGCAAAAACAAAACTGAAACTTCTTTATTTTCTTCTGACAATCGCACCTCCTAAAGGAAGAAATGCCTCTTGTTCTTGCATTGGAGAGTTCAGTTTGTAACCTAGGACTTGCTTGTCCTCAGTGCACAGAAATTGGATCAATCTGATACTATATAGAAATGATTTGGAAAATATTTGAACACCTTGTCTTAAAATATTTTATTCATCATGTTAAAATAAAACGTTCCATAATCAAATTTTTTTCTTTTCTTTTCTTTTTTTCAATTTTTCCAATTTTTCGGGAAAAAAACCCAAAAAAGGCTTTAGGAAAAAAATGGAAAAAAACTGGTTTTTTTCTGAATTTTTCCGTTTTTTTTCCGGGCCTTCACATCTCTAGCCCAGCACATGGCTGCCAACTCCAGCTTGGGAGATTCCTGGAGATATTGGGGAGGGGAGAGTTTGGGGAGGGGAGAGAACTCAGGAGGAAGGTGTTTCCATACAGTCTGCCCTCCGAAGCCGCTGTTTCGTCCAGAACGATGCTCTGTAACACAGAGATCATTTGTAATTCTGGGAGAACTCCAGGCCCCACCTGGAGGTTGGCAACTCTAGCCCAGCAAAGTAAGGGGATGGTATTAGAGCACCGGGAAGGTTAGAAGATGGGCAAGTAAGGGTGCCCGTCACACACACACTAAATCATCCACTTTCAATCCACTTCCCAACTGGAGTCTACTGTGCGAACTGGCAAAAGCCAGTTGGAAAGTGCATTGAAAGTGGACTATTTAGTGTTCTATTTATTTATTTATTTACTGCAGCCCATGTGGGGGAAAGTTGGGTGGATGTCTAGGCAGTGGGGGAGAGAATGCAGGGAGTCGGGCAGGCCGGTGTGAGTTGGGGGGCACCGTGGGAAGCAGAGGAGGGGAAGGGGCCCCCGGGCACTCTCTCCCACGGTCTACTAGAGCCTGGAACTGACCCTGCTGGTAACCCAAGGCCCTTTCCCCATTGGTCCAGCCAGACCGGATTTTCTCAGTGTTCGAGTCTCAGGCCACTTCTGAACTTTGATTTTTGTGCCTCGTTTGTCCCTATTGCTTTGGGTGTGCCCCTCCCCTTTCCACATGTGTTTTGCTCCCTCTGAGACTACTAGAGAGAAAGTTTGGGGAGGACATGACATCACTCCCAAGTGATGATCTATGAACTTCTCCTAGTGTCTTCGATAAGAACCAAAGAACGTGGGGAAAGTCCTAGAGCGTCACGGTTCTTCCAGTCCTTCCCACATTGGCCTGCCACTCCGTATTTTCTCAGCGTTTGAGTCAAGGCAATTTAAGTCCATGACAAAACAGCATCCAAATAACCCGGGGCAACAGCAGGCTGAAACCGGGCTGGCCACTGAAGGGAGGTGATGTAATGCAGGAGGGGGGGGACCCAGAATAAAAAGAAGGGTTATTTGGATGCTGTTTTGCTGTGGACTTGAATTGCCTTGACTCGAGCACTGAGAAAATCCGGAGTGGCAGATAAATGTGGAAAGAACCAGAGTCGACCCCCTGAAGCAGCTGTTCACTCCAGGGGGAACTGAACTCTATAGTCAGGAGATGAATTGAAATCAGGGGTCATTTCCTGTGGTAGCGCACAGGAGCGGAGCTCCGGCAGTAAGGAGCCCCGGGGACAAACACATGCAACAAGCCCCACCCCCTGGTCTCAGCAGCCTGCAGTTGGGCCACGAGGAGCAAGAAGCAGCCAGGTAAGTTGCAGAGTCCCCCCCTGGCCCGCCTTCTCCCTCCTCTGTGAGGGCAGATCTGTGCGTTCTCTCCCCCCATAGCTAGCAATCCAAAACAGTCCAGTGGCACCTTTAAGACCAAGTTTTATTCAGGTACAAGCTCTCCCTCCTCTGCAGGGACAGATCTGCACGTGTCTCCCCCCCCCAGTAGCTAGCAATCCAAAACAGTCCAGTGGCGCCCTTAAGACCAAGTTCAGTGGAGCCTGAGCGGTGGGTGTTGCCTTCTGACACACTTCCGGTGATGTCAGGGGTTGTGGCATATGCAAATAAGTTATGCTAATGAGTTATTCTAATGAGCCCCTGCACCTCTTTTTCTACGAAATGACCCCTGATTGTAATTACTAGAGAACTCCAGTCCCCACCTGGAGGTTGGCAACTAGGGGAACCCCAGGGACACATGATAGGGAGGGAGTTGGCAGTTTGCAGTGGGGGTGAGTTTCAAGCTTTTTCATTGTAGAAATCGTCTGTGAGATCCAAGCATGTGTCCCCTGAAATCAATGCACTTCCACTAGAATTACTTAGCATAGGGTTGCGCTGTAAATTTGAGATCTGAAGATGGGCATTTGCTAAACAACATCCCCCTCCTCACCCCGCCAATAGATCTCCACAGCTGAAGGAGTCCTGTTTTTCTTTGATATGACTCACCTTTCGAATAACCCCCGTTCAACACTCCCGGAGAGAAGAAAAAAAGGCAAATGAAATGCAAGCAGCCCCCAAAGTCAATCCAAAGTCTATTTCCTTTTGCAATTCCGCTCAATTAATCTTCCCCAGAGCAGGGCTTCCTCTCCCCCCCTCCTCCTCCCCATCCCTCTCTGCTTTAAATAAACAAGAAGTTTAAAAAACCAATAATAATGTTCACAGCCCTGGTCTTGAAATCGGCTGCGCCTGTTTCCTGGCAGGGCTGTAGGTGTCAGTATTAACATGGCGTTGAGGTCAGGTGCCTCTGGGACGTCACGCGAACCCATTGAGCTGTCCACATTATTGAAGGAGTCGGCATTCAGATGTTCAGCATGCATGGGACATTGTCTCCTCGGCTGTTTGAGGCCCTGGCAGCAGCAGATGACATCTGGTGACTAATGGGCTCAGATGTGAAAGCCGCTCCCACAATGCTTTGGGCTGCAGCCGCTCGGCAAGGAGCAGGAAACAGAGGGGAGAAGATCAGGCGAGGGAGGGATGAAGGGTGGGGGGGACGACAACACCAGCAGCAAATCAATACCTTCTGATTTCCAGGGAAGTCAAACACAGGCCTGGGCGCCTTTATCTGGGGAAATGGAAATGGACCGCATGGACGAGCATTGCGCATTGCTGCCGGTTACTCCGGGGCATCGAGTTGGAGCGCAAGGGCGACGCCTTAACATACCTAATCGAACTGAAACAAAGATCTTTTCCAGGAATTGGGGGGGGGGATGTCTTTGGATCTCTTTTGGCCAAGGGGTTAACCAGAAGCCGACAGTGTTTAGAAGGGCCAAGAAGTCAAACAATTCCAGGTTTGGAGGGAAGCGGGAAAAGATCTCCTCGTCCCCGTTTGGACTTGCAAACACCAGGGATATTTAAAAATGCTATTGAATTCATTGTTTTCCCTTCTGAAACCCCCCCACACACACCATAAAAGAGTGGGATGAATCGGAACGGATTCATACGCACCTACGCAGTTCTGTGAAAACCCTTCTTCCCTTTAAACCCCGATTAAAGAACGCTTCTTCGGTTAAGCATTTTGTTTAGACCCTGTGTCTTCATCACCAGCTGAAATGCTTGTGAAATGGCATCTGCTCACCTCTGTCCCTTAGATACAGAGGGTGGCTGTGCTGGTCTGCCGAAGAACAACCAGATTCGAGTCCAGGAGCATCTTCGAGACCAGCAAGACTTTCAGGGCGCCCCCCCCCCTGCTCGAGGGGCCTCTCCACCGGTTGCCGTCACACAGTTAACCTCCGGCCCCTGCCACACCCCCATTTTTACCCAGGGGTTGCTTCAAATATGGTCAGGGTCGGGCCCGTAGCTACAGTGGAGATTCTTGGGTCTAGCCCCCCCCTGACTTACTGGCAAGGCCCCACAAATTCCCATCCAGTTCTGGGCCACTGAGTGGTGGAGGGTGCGGGGAAGGAGCCAGGCATTTCTGCGAAGCTGTCTGGTGCAAAGGGCTGACGATGGTGGCCACACAGAGCCAGGCGGCACCTCTCTGTTCCCCCCAGAAAGTCTTTCCCCCAGAAAGTACTTGTTGCTGGAGGGCTGCGCTGTGCTGTCTGGTGCGAGGGGCCAGCTACGGTGGAGCGAGTGGTCACTACGAGGAGTAGGTGGCTTGGTAGAGGCCCTGCAGGACTTGGTAGAGGCCTTGGTAGAGAGGCCTTGGTAGAGAGGCCTTGGTAGAGGCCTTGATAGAGACGCCTTGGTAGAGAGGCCTTGGTAGAGAGGCGGTGGCACTGTTCCGTCTCCACAGTTCCCTTACCTGCGGGCGGCTGCTTCTTCCTCATGGTAAGTGCTCTCGGGGTTCAGCCGGCCAGTTGAGGTTTGAGTCCCAGCGTGGCCTGCGGGAGTGGAGAGACAGGGAGGCTGTAGATGGGCCCTTCCGTACGCCCTGGTGTTGCCCGGCTGGGACACACGGTTCGAGCGTTCGAGTGTTGGACAGGGAGGCTGTAGATGGGCCCTTCCGTTCGAGTGTTGACATTCCTTTGTCAGATACCAAAGGGAGTGCTATCTACCAAAAGCTAACACCCCCAAATCTTACAGTTCGTAAGACTTGGATTCCAACCCTCTCACCATCCTGGTTGCCCTCTTCTGGACACGCTCGAGCTTGTCAACATCCTTCCTAAAATGTGGTGCCCCAAACTGGACACAGGACTCCAGGTGAGGCCTGACCAGAGCAGAATAGGGGGGAACTACCACCTCCCGTGATTTGGACACAATGCTTCTGTTAATGCATCCTAAGATTGCATTAGCTTTCTTTGCAGTCACATCGCACTGCAGGCTCATGTTTAGCTTGTGAACAACCAGAACACCTAGATCCCTTTCACATGTGCTGCTCTCAAGCCAAGTCCCTCCCATTCTATATCTGTGCCTTTGATTTTTTTGTACCTAAGTGTAGGACTTTGCACTTATCTCTATTGAAATTCATTTTATTTGTCTCAGCCCACTGTTCCAGCCTATCTAGATCATTTTTAATCCTGACTCTGTCTTCTTCTTAGTCTCTAAGTTGATACTGGACTCGGATTGAGCTCATCTATTCCTTATTATTTCTCCTTCCCTTTTGTCCCCAACCCCCTTTTCAACATGCTTCACCACTCTAACTGAAGTTCCTGACCCTGTGAAGTGTCACAGAAAACAAGTGAGTTAGAATTCATGTGCAGATTTGATTTGTTCACACGGTAGAGTGATTCTGTGTATGTCTGTGAGAAACGGCCAACAAGCATTTGTTATACAAATGAAACTGGGAGACTAGTCCCTGAATCGATATGAGGTTTGTATCATATGTTCAACTGGACATGTACTGACTGTAACATGAGAATTACTCGATGCACATACAAGGAGCTATCAAGCTTACACTGTACACAGACTGTGTGCGCATTTTCTGTATCTATTAGCCCTTAGGGTTGCCAAACCCCCCCCCCGGTTTGCCAGGGGTCCCCCATTTTGGGGGGGGTTCTCCCCGCCGCCGGCCAGATGGCCAGATGGCCGGCGGGGGAAGCCCCACCCCCAACACCCACGGCCACCCATCTCTCTCCCTTTAAGTGTGTGGAACCCGTGTTTCCTCCCAAGCCCGATCTCCGCAAGCTTGCAGGGAAATGCCAGCTTCGTGCTCTTAAAAGGGAAACGTGGCTGCTCTTAAAGGGGAAACGCAGGCTCCTGCATTTAAAAGGGAAACACCGGCTCCTTTAAGTGCAGGGAACTGCTGTTTCTGGAGATCCAGCGCACGGGCGGGTGGGGGGCGGCGGTTGTCCCCAACATGATGTCATGATGTTGGTGATGCCCCGCCCCCTTCAGGAACACCCCCAAAGTCCCCTGCTGGGGGTGGCAGATGGACTTGGCAACCCTATTAGCCCTGTCCACTACACTGAATACGTACGTCTGCTGGTAAGAAAGTGCCAAGATGTGTTGACAAACAAAACCAAGGACCAGTCCCTCGATAAATGTGGGGTTTCAGTCACACATTCAGCTGTACATGAGTTGAACATACCATGAGAATTACTCAACGCACATAAAAAGAAAAACCCAGTACACACTGCACACGGATTGGACATGCTTCCGTTGTAACTTGTAAAGAGGGTTATCAAAGATGCACACCTGAATGCCAAGTCATGTGGGTCAGGGGTCAGCAATCGGGGTTTTCTGCTCTCTTCTCTCAGCCAATTGGTGTAACGATGGCCCAAAACGCGTATCCAGTGGTAAAAAGAAAGTGGGTTGCCCTTTTACATCCCCAAAAATGACATCTCTCTTTTTTTTCTATCGTGAAAACCAAACCTGAACAATTCAGCACAACACTACAAATGATCATGCAGCAGCACACAGGCACCTTAACACACACACCCCGCTCCCCTCCCCTGTGCAGAGGCACGGCTTTGACAGAGCCCTGCTCACGCCCCAGAAACGGCAGTGCAATTCCCTTTCAAGGCTGATGTGACATCATTCATGTCGCCATCGCCTTGTGTGTCACTCAGCTCCCTCTCACTCCTTATAATGTGCGTGACCAAGCCCGCTGCTTACACGGAAGAAGGGATGCTTTGGGGGAGACGTGCGAGAGCACCAGAAATAAAGGAGTCCTGAACGAGAGACCCGTTCTTGCGCCTTGCATCAGGCCTGTCACTAGGATTTTTTAAGTTGGGGGCCTTTCAATAAGTCGGGGGGCACCCTGCGCACACCCCTGCACCCTCCCCAACAAAGTGAGCACCACAAATAAAATTAAAAAATGGAAGTTGGGGGACTTGGCGGTAAGTCGAGGGGCCAGGCCCTGAGATGCCCCAACTGTAGCTACGGGTCTGCCTTGCATGACGTGAGGCTTAACAAAAGGTTTATCCAGCCTGCATTTGAGGGGATCTTTCTTGGGTGGAGCTGGGGCTGCTAAAACATTTAAAAGTCTGTGCTGCACTTGGCATACCAATAACTGCAGACCACCACGGCTGTAGGCCTCCACTGAGACCACACCGTCAACACAGGTTTCTCCTCCCTGCAGCTATATAGAGGATTGCCATCCATTACAACTGTCAGCCTTGATTTACTTCTGGGAACAAAACCCTCTTCCAGCAACGTTTCCTTGTTCTAAAAAGTGTCTGTTAGTGCAGGACTCCGAGATGTTTTTCAGGCTACCGGTTAGTGTAGCAAAAGGGTGCCAGTCCATCCCCTGTTAGCTGATGGGCACAGGCCATGGTCAATGCTCCCTCTAGGCTGGGGAGTCTTGTGAGCAAAAATTCTACTTTGGCTGCGGTCACACAGAACAGTAGCCACACTAGAGAGACAGCAGATAGATGGATTTTCCGGGCGCGATCTCACCACCACATCTGGGAAGCGTAGAGCTCCCGTGGTTCAACCGAAGCTTCCCTCCAAAGATGCGCGGCAAAAAAATAGTACCTCGGAGGTACTAGTTTCCGGAAACCGCGGGGCAAGGGCGGGCGTCTGATCGCGTTTCCGGTGGCATCCGGCGCCCGCCCATGTCCCCTCGCAAACAGGTCATTTCCACCCCCCAAGGCTCCACGGATGTGCACAAGCACCCAACGGAGCATGCACACACTTCAGTTTAAAAAAGTTAAAAAAACCACCAACCCCGTTTGCCACGCCGCCCCACTTCTTTGCTTGTGGTGTGATCGGCACCTCCCCCCTAGCCATGGGACCTTGACGGGACCTCAACCGGACGTCTGATCTCGCAGTCACGCGTTAGTTTGCCATGGGGCAAACAGCCATGCTTCCCCCCCCACATTTTCCAGCCCGTGTGACCGGGGCCTTTGTGAGCCAATGGCATTAAAGTTGTGAGCGAGCGATTTGGCTGCTGCATAAGTCAGTTTGCACTGGAGCCCTCCTTCCAGATCAGCCAGAGGCTAAAAAAAACTGTGAGCTAGCTCACACTAACTCAGCTTAGAGGGAACACTGGTCATGATAGTACCCAGAAGAGACAGCATGGCACAGTAGACAAAACAGACACACGTAGTTGGCAGCCATGCTGGTCCAAAATTAAAATCCAGAAATGAAGCACAGTCCACAAAATAGCTTTTGTTAGGACCAATCAAAATGACACAAAGGAGCAACCAATGTCGTCTGTCACTTTTTGTCGCTTGCTAATGGTGGGAGCAGAAGGCAAACCCTATCTGTGAAAGGGAACGAGTGGGGTGAGTGCAGAGGGGTCAGCTCCACATTGTGATCTAGCTGCTTGAGACTTGGGGCAATTTTTTAGGGAAAAAAGGACGGCAAAGGGCCAAAAAAAACCACACAGGGTGTGTTCAGACGGCGTGCTGAGAGCCGTTTAAACTGGTCCAGTTCTGACGCAATTATTTTTGATCTGGATAATCGTGATCACACTTACTTCCCTTATCCCGCCTCACTGCGCAGTCACATCACTCCCCAGCGTCTACACTACTGACGCGCGGGAGCGTATGTCGGCAGGTTTTTATTTTTTTCTCAGTTTGCGTATGCACATAGGCACTCATCCATGGAATGGGGCGAATCTACCATGGCCTGAACCCCTTACATCATTCCCCATGGATCATCTGGCAGCTTTTGCCGGAGATGGCCAGTGCGCCACAGGCATCTCCAGTTTATCGTACTAGGTCCTGCTGTGTACGTTGTCAGATCCCCAGCTATTTCACTCTTTACACACACTATTGGCAGTGTAATGCTTTATTAGAGATAGGATGCTGTGGGTTCAATACCTTTTGTTAGGACTGCGGAAATGCGCAGGAAATTACAAGATATAGGTAAAAGCATAACATTCCATATCTATCCATGTCACCTCTACCCCTGGTGTTACTATGGCAGACAGATATATGGTGCCCTATCTAAGCTAGGCTGGCAGAGAAAGGTACTCCAAGGTCAGTCTCACAGGAAACTAACTTGGTGCACTTCTTCAGGAAAGTTACAGCATATACTCCCATGTACTCCAACATACACCCCCCCTAGGAATTCAAGATGACAAACGAAAGTAACGAGAAAGAGAGTTTTAAGGAATCGAAAGTTAACACAATTAGCCTGAGCTTGACATACTGCCCCCCTCAAGCCCCTGCAACCTCCTGGCTTATGGGGGTGACAGCGATGGAATTCTTTGACAAGGCGGGGTGCTTTGACATGCTTAGCCTGGACTCACTCATTCTGTCCCAGCCCAAAGTCCTTCCATTTTACAAGGTAGAACAATTGGCCGTGCCTCAGCCAAGAGTCCATGATTGTCTCTACGACCTGGTGGAGTCCATCGTCTATCCAGAGAGGTGGAGGCCCTGGAGGATGACGAGTCCAGGGTGAGGGTCCAGGGTCCTTCTTTAATAAGCTGAAATGAAAAACAGGGTACACAGAGCGCAAAGATTTAGGGAGTTCCACTTCAACAGCCACCTTATTGATTACACGAGTAACCTTAAAAGGGCCAATGTATTTCCACCCCAGCTTTTGCCCTAGCTGCAGTCCCCTCAAGTGCTTGGTAGAGATGTACACAGAGTCCCCAGGAGCCAGGTCCCAGTCTGGGCTCTGGGTTTTTATCAGTATAGCGTTTATAGTCCTCCTTTGCCTTGTTCAAAGTTTTTTGGAGTATATCCCAATTCTTAATTACCGTAGACCACCAAAGCTGGGCATCCCCCTTCGCTGGTTCATGTATGTCTACCGTGGGTCGGGGTCCTCCCTCATACCCATGGACTGCTTTGAATGGGAACATCACGATTGAACTATGCATAGAGTTATTATAACTGTACTCAGCAAATGGCAGCAATTGCACCCAGTCGTCTTGTTGGTGATTAATATAACATCTGAGAAATTGCTCCAGGACTTGATTAGTGTGTTTGGTTTGGCCATCAGTTTCCGGGTGGTGACTACTACTCGGTCCTTGCTCCACCCCCAGAAGGCTCATGTGCTCTTTCCAAAATTTGGCAATGAACTGCACCCCCTGGTCGGAAATTACCTTTTGGGGTACTATATGGAGTCTTACCACGTGCTGCAAAAACAACTTAGCCAGTTGCTTGGCTGTAGGTATTTGTTTACAAGGCACAAAGTGGGCTTGCTTAGAAAACAAATCTACCACGATCCATATCACTCTTTTCCCCTGGCTTGGGGGTAGATCAGTTATAAAGTCCATCGAGATTACAGCCCAAGGTCTTTCAGGGGTTTCCAAAAGTTGGAGCTTCCCCCCCTCTCCGCTTACTCACTAAGCAAATCTGGCAAGTGGCGACATATTTGGATACATCTCTTCTCATCCCTGTCCTCCAAAACTGTCTTTGGAACAAATGCAGGGTATTTAAATAACCAAAATGTACAGACATTTTGTTGTCATGACCCCATAGCCAACACCTCTCTCTGTAGGGATTCAGGAACAAACATTTTATCACCCTTGTACCAACACCCATTCTCTTTTTGACTCAGACCCTCCTTTTTAATAGTCTCTAGATCCTTTGGGGATATTGCGGCTTTCAGCTTCTCTGTCCAGTCATCCAGCTCTGCCTCCCTCCCCGCTTTTGCCTGACTCTGCGTCATCACCGCCCCTACCAGATGGGTGGCAGAGAACATAGTGTCCATGACCTCATCAGGTTGGCTGGCGTGTTGTGGGAGGCAGGACAGAGTGTCGGCAAGGAAGTTAGATTTCCGTAGGAGGTGCTTCAGAGTGAATCAAAACTTTGAGAAGAACTCCGCCCACCGTAATTGCTTGGTGTTAAGAGAGCGGGGAGTTTTTAGGGTGTCCAGGTTTTTATGGTCAGTCCAAACCTCAAAAGGGACCCTTGCCCCCTCCAGCCAGTGTCACCATGTAGTCGGTGATAACTTTATAGCCGCCGCCTTCTTGTCCCACACTGCCCAGTTCCTCCCGCCCCCTGAGAATATTTTAGGCACGTATGCAAGGGGGTGTAGCTTCCCATCGGGTCCCCTTTGCAGGACACCTCCCCATGGCTACATCCGGGGCATCCATGTGAACAATAAAAGCTTTCGTTTCACCTGGGTGGTGGAGAATGGGCTCAGAGGTAAAAGGGTCTTCAAATTGTCAAACGCTTGCTGACATTCAGAGGCCCATTGCAGTTTGCTCTCCCCCCCCCTCTTACTTTGTGGCCCCATCCCCTTAGTTTTTAATATGTCAGTAAGAGGAAGGGTCACTTGTGTGATGAAAAGCGGAAGCCTCGGGCAGCTTTCAGTTGGGAGCCACCACAGCTGCAGTCGTGCCAGCTCGGGGTTCCAAGGCGAGGCCGCACACCTCTCTGCTTGCCCTGCAGCTCCAGGGATCCTGTCCCAGATGGCCACAGGGAACGGCGCTTGCACTCGGAGGCACAGACGGTCCTCCGCTGGGGCCTGCTGGCAGCCAGCACCACAGCCGTGTTTGTTCCCCCCATGCCACGCTTTGGCCTGGGGGGGAGAAATAGGACTGTGCTTCAGCCCGAGGAGGGTGTGCTCTGGCAATTTCTTCCACACATCGGGGACCTAATCCTACTGCTAAGCATGTGACTTGGTGGCTGGGCCTCCCTCCTCCAGGGACTACCCGGTGGCCTTAGGCAGATGCTGCCTTGCAGGTGTGGAGGTGTGGGTGGTCTCCAGTTAAACCAGTTGCTGGGTGGACTGGGGACTCCCCCATGCAAGCAGCCTCGCGTGTGTAGTGCCTGCCCCCAATTGGTTGATCTGGCAGCCTTTGACCTGGGCAGCTGCCACTGCATAGGGGTGGCATAGTTTGCGGGCGATCTCTGGCTTGGCCCCCTTACATCATCCCCCATGGATCGTCTGGCAGCTTTTTCCGGAGATGCCCAGTGCCCCACAGGCATCTCCAGTTTATCGTACTAGGTCCTGCTGTGTACGTTGTCAGATCCCCAGCTAATTCACTCTCCACATGCACTATTGGCAGCGTAATGCTTTACTGGAGATATGATGCTGTGGGTTCAATATCTTTTGATAGGACTGCGGAAATGCGCAGGAAATTACAAGATATAGGTAAAAGCATAACAGTCCATATCCATCCATGTCACCTCTACCCCTGGTGTTACTATGGCATACAGATATATGGTGCCCTATCTAGGCTAGGATGGCAGAGAAAGGTACCCCCAGGGTTAGTCTCATGGGAAACTAACTTGGGGCACTTCTTCAGGAAAGTTACAGCATATACTCCCATGCACTCCAACATACACCCCCCTAGGAATTCAAGATGACAAACGAAAGTAATGAGAAAGAGAGTTTTAAGGAATCGAAAGTTAACACAATTAGCCTGAGGTTGACATACTGCCCCCCCCAAGCCCCTTCAACCTCTTGGCTTATGGGGGTGACAGCGATGGAATTCTTTGACAAGACGGGGTGCTTTGACATGCTTAGACTGGACCCACTCATTCTGTTCCGGCCCAAAGTCATTCCATTTTACAAGGTAGAACAATTGGCTGTGCCTCAGCCTAGAGTCCATGATTGTCTCTACGACCTGGTGGAGTCCATCGTCTATCCAGAGAGGTGGAGGCGCTGGAGGATGACGAGTCCAGGGCGAGGGTCCACGGTCCTTCTTTAATAAGCTAAAATGAAAAACAGGGTACACAGAGCGCAAAGATTTAGGGAGTTCCACTTCAACAGCCACCTTATTGATTACACGAGTAACCTTAAAAGGGCCAATGTATTTCCACCCCAGCTTTTGCCCTAGCTGCAGTCCCCTCAAGTGCTTGGTAGAGATGTACACAGAGTCCCCAGGTGCCAGGTCCTCCTTTGCCTTGTTCAAAGTTTTTTGGAGTATATCCCAATTCTTAGTTACCGTAGACCACCAAAGCTGGGCATCCCCCTTCGCCAGTTCATGTATGTCTACCGTGGGCCAGGGTCCTCCCTCATACCCATGGACTGCTTTGAATGGGAACATCACAATTGAACTATGTATAGAGTTATTATAACTGTACTCAGCAAATGGCAGCAATTGCACCCAGTCATCTTGTTGGTGATTAATATAACATCTGAGAAATTGCTCCAGGACTTGAATAGTGTGTTTGGTTTGGTTTGGCCATCAGTTTCCGGGTGGTGATTACTACTCAGTCCTTGCTCCACCCCCAGCAGGCTCATGAGCTCTTTCCAAAATTTGGCAATGAACTGCACCCTCTGGTCGGAAATTACCTTTTGGGGTACTATATGGAGCCTTACCACGTGCTGCAAAAACAACTTAGCCAGTTGCTTGGCTGTAGGTATTTGTTTACAAGGCACAAAGTGGGCTTGCTTAGAAAACAAATCTACCACGATCCATATCACTCTTTTCCCCTGGCTTGGGGGTAGATCAGTTATATTTATTTACCTTAGACTTGATATACCGCCCTAACCCCCAGAGGGGTCTCTGGGCGGTTCACATTTTTGTCGTTCTAAGAACTGAATCATCCTATCTAGGGCCACATCGAGGATTGGGGGTGGGACTACCTACCAGCACCCTCGGTGGTATATGCTCTCTTTTTGCATCCTTGGCTCGGCTCAGTGTTTGTTCGTAGTTTTTGCGGCTAAGTTGACCCTTGGCTGCTGGGCCGGCGCGGCGTCCCCTCCTGGCTCACGATACTCCTCTGGAACTCCCGGCACCACACAGGCGCACAACTCCACACGCTGGCCAGCCTCATCCGTCAGGCACCGCCATGCCCACGTCATCGTCGTGCACCTCAGGTCTCCGCTGCTGCTGCCGTCGTCAGGTCTCTGCTGCTGCTGTCGCTCGGTGTTTTCCCTCTGGCCGCCAGGGATCGCTCCGCACCGCTCCACTCCACCAGCACCGCCACCGCCGATGTTACGCTGCTGGTCGCTGCCATCCGCATCGCCACACCATCCGCACCACCACCATGCCTCCTTCTACAGAGGTGGGTGCCCCCTACCCATCTAAGGGTAGGTACCCATTCGCCTACTTGCATTAGATATTAAGCAGCTTTCGGCCCGCTGGGTTGGCGGGAGCTGGGACAGAGGTCGGGAGCTCAATCCAGCCATGGTGGTATTCGAACAGCCGCAATGGCTGCTCATAGTTGTTAAAGCAGGCGTTCTACCGCCTGTTGTCATGACCCCATAGCCAACACCTCTCCCTGTAGGGATTCAGGAACAAACACTTTAGCACCCTTGTACCAACACCCGTTCTCTTTTTGACTCAGACCCTCCTTTTTAATAGTCTCTAGATCCTTTGGGGATATTGCGGCTTTCACCTTCTCTGTCCAGTCATCTAGCTCTGCCTCCCTCCCCGCTTTTGACTGACTCTCCGTCATCACCGCCCCTACCAGATGGGTGGGAGAGAACATAGTGTCCATGACCTCATCAGGTTGGCTGGCGTGTTGTGGAAGGCAGGACAGAGTGTCGCCAAGGAAGTTAGATTTCCCTGGGAGGTGCTTCGGAGTGAATCAAAACTTTGAGAAGAACTCCGCCCACCGTAATTGCTTGGTGTTAAGAGAGCGGGGAGTTTTTAGGGCTTCCAGGTTTTTATGGTCAGTCCAAACCTCAAAAGGGACCCTTGCCCCCTCCAGCCAGGGTCGCCATGTAGTCGGTGATAACTTTATAGCCGCCACCTTCTTGTCCCACACTGCCCAGTTCCTCCCAGCCCCCGAGAACTTTTTAGACATGTATGCAAGGGGGGTGTACCTTCCCATTGGGTCCCCTTTGCAGGACACCTCCCCATGGCTACATCCGGGGCATCCATGTGAACAATAAAAGCTTTTGTTTCACCTGGGTCGTGGAGAATGGGCTCAGAGGTAAAAGAGTCTTCAAATTGTCAAAAGCTTGCTGGCATTCAGGGGTCCATTGCAGTTTGCTCTCCCCCCTTTCTTACTTTCTGGCCCCATCCCCTTAGTTTTTAATAAGTCAGTAAGAGGAAGGGTCACTTGTGTGAAGTTGGGGATGAAGGCTCTATAGAAATTTGTGAACCCTAGGAACTATTGTAATTGTCTTCATGTGGGGGGACCGGGGAGCCCACCCCACCACCCCACAAGATCTTGGATTTTCTGGGAGTCCATTCCCAACCCCTGCTGGGTAATGCAGTAGCCCAGAAAGTCCATCTCTGATTTATGGAATTCATATTTCAACAGCTTGGCATAGCAGTGATTATCATGGAGTTCAGTCAGTACTTCCCTCACCAGTTTCACATTTGTTTCCATGTCTTGTGAACACACCAACACGTCATCTAAATAAACAACAACCCCCTTGAATAGGTGCTTGTGCAACACTTCATTGATTAAATTCATGAATACTCCCGGGGGGCCTGCTAACCCAAAAGGCATGACCAGGTACTCGAACTGCCCCATGGGAGTGTTAAACGTAGTCTTGTGCTCATCACGCTCCCTTATGCGCACCCAGAAATAACCGTCTCTCAAATCCAACTTCGTGAAGATTTTCCCTTTGGACGCTTCTGCTAAAAGGTCTTTGAAAAGCAGGTAGAGCAGAGATGAAGGCACAGAGGTAGTCCTGCAGGACATTAGATCCACTGCCCCCACATCTGACCCCAAAGAGAGAATTTGTGCACCTCAAGTTTCTTCAGCCCTGTGATAGTAAAGGCTGACAAGCCCCTGGCGGAGGCTGGGAATCCCCCGCCCTGAGCTCCCTTTGCCTGCTGCCCCTTCGAGTGGTGGCGGGGGGAGAGAAAACAACCAAATGGCAGTGTTCCTGGCATGATGACATCACTTCCAGGGGAAACCCAGAAGTGATAGTGGGTAGGTCCCAGGGTGGCCAGGTCCCCTTGTTGATCCAGCAGGGGAATTGGGGGGGGTGTTTTGGGGTAGGCTGGGACATCACACAATGTTGTGCGATGCTGGGGTTGACACTCTGGTTTTTGGGAGAAGCTCTACAGTGAATTCATCCTCAAACCATAGAGTTTTGGCCCCAAACCAGAGCATCCCTGCGCAATGTCCCCGGCGCGATGATGTCACTTCTGGGTGATATCCTTCTGTTGGGGAGGTTGCGCAGTGACATCCCTGTTTAGGGGCGGGTTTTCCGGTGAAGCTGTACAGTGAATTCACCCTCAAACCATAGAGTTTTGGCCGCAAACCAGAACATCCCTGCGCAATGTCCCCGGCGCGATGATGTCACTTCTGGGTGATATCCTTCTGTTGGGGAGGTTGCGCAGTGACATCCCTGTTTAGGGGCGGGTTTTCCCCCACAAGCCAGTTTGTTGGGGGGAGAAGCCCCCCCACCAAGCAGAGGATCCCCTGTTCATACTTGGGGGCTTGCAAATCTAGTAGCTCCAGGAATCACCAGAAATTCTAAGGTCTTACCACATTGTATGGGGTAGCTCTAGGAATCACCAGAAATTCTACATTGTTTGGTTGGTGATTCCTAGACCAGAAGTGGTCACATCAGCAATGCTACCCCCCCATCATGTCTCCACCCCTAATCCTCTGTCTGGTTGGCCTGGCAACCCCAGGTAGAGTCAGCTTGCTTCCATACCTCTTTCAGAATCAGAACTAGGGATGCACAGAGGCCTCTATCATTAATAGAGTCTCAGTGTGTGGAAAAGATCAGCTGAAGCTCACCACCTGGTATATAACATTCCATTAAAGGTAAAGGTTCCCTTGCTTGAAAGCCAGTTGAGTCCAACTCTAGGGTTGCGGTGCTCATCTCCGTTTCAAAGCTGAAGAGCCAGCGCTGTCCGAAGACGTTTCCGTGGTCATGTGGCCAGCGTGACTAAACGCCGAGGTGCACGGAACGCCGTTACCTTCCCACCGAAGTGGTCCCTATTTATCTACTTGCAATTTCTTGCTTTCGAACGGCTAGGTTGGCAGGAGCTGGAACCAGAGACGGGAGCTCACTCCGTCATGCGGCACACTCGGGTCTCGAACTGCTGAACGACCGACCTTCCACAGCCTGCAGTTCAGCATCTTAACCACTTGAGCCACCGCAGCTCCCATTAAACCTCTGTTAAAGGGACAGGGCATTTTAGTTCCGGCCTGTTGACAAACCTATCAGCATTGGTTCCAGGAGGCTGAAAATGCCACATAGAGTTAGCAAACAGAGAGCATTGCCTGGAAACCAGGTGGGAAAGATGTCCTCCCCACCAAGTGTGGAAACTCCACCTGAGTTTGCAGTCACACACACTAAATAATCCACTTGCCATCCACTTTCAGTGCACCTTCCAACTGGATTTCACTGTGAACTGGCAAAATCCAGTTGGAAAGTGCATTGAAAGCGGATTATTTAGTGTGTATGACCTCAGCCTTTATGGATTTTAATGTATGCATTTTATCTATATTGTAAGCTGCTCTGAGCTCCATATGGAAGGAAGATGGCTAGTAAATGTTTTAAATAAATAATAATAAATACATATTAGTTACCAGATTATATGGATATCTTCCATGGTATACTTGTGACACACAGGAAACCTCGAGTTGTGGAAATATCATGAATAGACCATGAGTTACAAAAATTAAGATTTATAATATCCAACAAATCTATATAAAAGAAAAGACAGGACCCTCCTTAGTCGTATCTGGGTGTTCTCTCTAAGCTGAGTTGGTGTGAGCTAGCTCACAGTTTTTTAGCCTCCGGCTCACACATTTTTGTCTTCGCTCAGGAAGGACGGCTCCAGAGCAAAGTAATTTATGCAGTAGCCAAATCGCTCACTCACAACTTTAATGCCAGTAGCTCAGAAAGCACAATTTTTTCTCACAAGACTCCACAGCTTAGCAGGAACATGCAGCTCTTCAATCTACTCCTTTTCCCTCTTAGCTTCCCAAGATGTCATAAAACACCACATTTTTTAATTTCATTTTTTAAAAAATTAGCTCCATACAGTTCCTTCTTTCCTTTTCAGATGCCGCAGGTCCAGAAACATCTGTCCCCAGACTACATATTCAGAGACAATTAAGGACACTTTCACACATGCTAAATAATTGTCCGACCCGGGCATAAAGGGGAGTTTATGGCTGATGTATCACTAATGCCAGTTTCACTTTTGTAGCCTTGCTTGCACGGGACATCTGCCTTCTGTCTTTCTTTCCTATCTCATGCCCTCTCTGACATGAGATTCCGTGGAGGGGGGGGGAAGAGAGTGTGAACGAACAATTGTTTTAGTTTAGGGCTGTGCCATGATTGTAACTCTTCTTGAAGCAACAGCCCCCAAGGAGCAACTGGGTTTTCTCATGGGAGTGACCTTGGGCAAAGATAAGACTTTGGGAATAGCTAGTCGGTTGTGTAACTATCAGAACCAGAGGTCATTTCGGGGGGGATCGCAGTTCCCCCAGGTGAGGTACAGGGGGCGGGGCCGGCCGCCCCGCTTCCGGCCCTCATTCAGCCAGGAGGAGGCAGGAGAAGAGGGAGGGTAAGTTGCTTCCTCCCCGCCTCTCCCCACCCCTGCCTGCCTGGGGCCAGGGAGGGCCTTCGCGGGGCTTCCTTGCACTCCCGCCGGCCGGGACCGTTGGGGGCGGGGGGTGTGGCCTTATGACACACTTCCGGTGATGTCAGGGGGTGTGGCCTTATGACACACTTCCGGTGATGTCAGGGGGTGTGGCATATGCTAATGAGTTATGCTAATGAGTTCCCCTAGCTCTTTTTCTATGAAACGACCCCTGATCTGAAGCGTTAGTGGGCTGGCGTGTATGACGTATGCATGGAATGTGGACGCTCACCTTTACTTTCCATCTCCCGCCCTAGACTCACCAGTCCTAACAAGGGCGTTCATCTCTACAGTTAACCAAATCTTTCCAATGAACCTTTTAAGGGATATTGGCTGAAGTGTGGTTTTACAGGGAGCCTGAAAATAATGCAGTTTCAACCAGGGGTCATTTAGTAGAAAAAGAGGTGCAGGAGCTCATTAGCATAACTCATTAGCATAACCTATTTGCATATGCCACACCCCCTGACATCACCGGACGTGTGTCAGAAGGCAACACCCACTGCAACTTACCTGGCTGCTTCTTGCTCCTCATGGCCTGGGGCTGCTGGGAGCAGGGGGTGGGGCTTGTTGCATGTGCCCACCCCCTGGGCTCTTTACTGCCGGAGCTCCGCTCTTGTGCACTCCTGCCGGAAATGACCCCTGGTTTCAACCTACCTCAGTGACTGTTTGTGAGTGGATTTTGCCATTTCACATAATAAAGTGCACTGAAAGTGGATTGAAAGTGTGTTATTTAGTGCGTGTGGAAGTGCCTGTTTCTCTGAACACATTCGGCATCGGGGTGGCAGGCTGTCCCTTAGGACTGCCAACACTGGGTCTGAGATTTGGAGGTGGAGCCTGGAAAGGGTGAGGTTTAGGGAAGGGAGGATCCTCAGCAGGGTATTGTCAGACTCGGGCCTTCAACAACAGGCAGAAGGCTGGCACCTGATGATGGATTCTACCCATTCTGATATTGTCCTGTATCCCATCCCCATGCTGTAGCCCGCTTGCATTCTGTATCCCTTCACTTTATCGCTGCCCTCGCCTGCTATTGCATTCCTGGGGGGGCGGAGTGTGCATGCGTAGTGGACTAGGGAGGCTTGCTTGGTAGTCTTCCAAAGAGGCCCTGAAGACATTGTTCTCATGGGAAATGTCCTTGGAATAGAGGCTCTGCATGGCTAGGTAGTGGTTGTGTATCTTTCAAGACCACTGTAGGAATGCTGATAAAGCAAAAAACTATTGGGCTGGGATACATAAAGAAATGGGAAAAAATGTGAAATGTAACTTTAAGAAGGAACCTGAAATACTATTGTTGGGACTTAAAATGGAAGAAGTTAATGTACAGAAAAGGACTTTGATGTGGTATATGATCACAACTGCTAGAATGACTTATGCTCAATGTTGGAAACAAGACAGAACTCCAGAAATCGGGGAGTGGATAAAGAAATTATTATTTATGGTTGAAATGGACAAAATGACAAGGAAACTTAAGAATCTTGAAGCAGAAGAATTTTATGCAGATTGGAAAGATTTTTAAGGACTACTTAGAGAAATATGGGGATGTAAAGGACAACTTAATTTGCTTTGACAATTATTGAAAAGTTAGTATTATTAGAAGAAAGTTAATTATAAGAAAATAATAGTAGAAAGAAGTGTTACTGGTAGACTATGATTAAAAGACAAGAGGAAAATAAAGAAATTTCAAGGATTGGGCTGGAGGTTGGAGCACTGTGGGAAGCCAGAGGGGATGGGATAATGAAAGAAAGGATGTATAACAATTAATAATATGATGTTTATTGGACTTAATAATATATCCTAATAAAATGTTTTTGGAAAAGACCACTGTAGGAATGCTGATGTTGAATGCATGGAATTTGGGGTTGCAACTATATATTGGGTTTCCCACCTATCAAACCAGTCCTAACAAAGAGTTTGAGCCCACAGCATCTCATATCTCTAAATAAAACATTCACTTGCGAAAGTGTATGTGGAGAGTGATTTGACTGGGAACCTGAGAGGTATAATGGTGTAGGGTCCACTGGTCTATCCCAGAAGAGCTCTCCTTATATTTTTACGTTCTGCCGAGATTAATTTGTTTACTGCAATATTTAGACACATCTATAGTTATGAGTATTTGATCGTGGACAGGAGTGTATGTGGACAATGGAATGGGTACAAGTTAATAATGTCACAGTGACAATCCATCGGCTATGTAAAAACAAGAGTCCAAAGAACCTCTGAAAGTTTAATTGGAATACATTTTTGCAGTTGTAATATGTGTGTTGACTAGCACTAATGAACATTGCTGATGTCCCCACCATCGCCAAAGTACAAAAACTTGAAGTCAACAGCTTTGTGACTAATTGGCACCTATTAGTGGCTTGATCTTTTGCAGCAATTGTTCGTTTCAAGGGTTTTTTTGTAATGTCATTTTCCTAGACAGTAAACATGACCTTGGGGGAGATGCAAATCCTTTGTTAACTAATTAACCTCTCCTGTTGTTGACTGACTTGTAATAGGTTTTTCCAGAAGATATATGAGGATTTAGATGATACGGAGATTCTGTGTTCCTGTCTTAAATGGTCATTCCATTGAAAATTGCAGTTGAAGGTGCTGGCCGAATTTAAATATGCAAGGAAGAGGAGCACCAACTGTTTAAAGAAACACAAGTAGGTTTATTAAAGAAGAACAAACTTTGATATAGGGGAGGGAGAGAGCCTTAACTATCTAACTAACTTCTGTGAGAGGAACAAGAACCAGGAAGCTCAGCAAGAGCAGGAAGTCTCCAGAAGAGCCAGTCAGGAGACAGGAAGGACATAATCTGAAATGTGGGAAGTCCCTAATCTAGTTATGGTAACTAGCACTCCTTCAGCCGTCCCCCTGTAGGACAAAGGTGTCAAACATGTGGCCCGGGGGCCGAATCAGGCCCCCAGAGGGCTTCTATCAGACCCACACTGGAACTGGCCATCTCCTGCTTCCTGTTCTGTTTGCTGCTGCTGCATCATAGTTTGCTTCACCAGATTCTCTCAATCCGTCATCCATTTCATGTTTTCCCTTGGGTCCTAGACTGAGAACTCTGAGCATGAGATTTCTGTGGTGAATGTCGATAAATCAAAAGTAGGTTTGCAGCTTACAGATACACACTTGAACAGCATACTCAAGATTGCAAGAGCACAGACATTTTGATGCAATAATTCAGAGCCAGAGGTGTCAGTTATCAGAGACTGCTAAATAAACAAAATATTGCAAGAGTGCTAATGTTTTAAGGATGTTTTTATTTTAAGTAAAAAATATATATTTGTGTTTGTGTCCTTTATAAAGTTTATATCTCCACTACCTGGCATTACATTGTATGACGCACATGGCCCAGCCCAACAAGGTCTCATTTATGTCACATCCGGCCCTCATAGCAAATGAGTTCGAGGCTGATCCTGCATTGGGCAGGGGGTTGGACTAGATGGCCTGTGTGGCCCCTTTCAACTCTGTGATTCTTTGATTCTATATTCATTTAGTGTGCCCAGTAAGACTTTCATTTGAATATGTCATCGATGAAAGCATGCATGGGCCCACAACTTAGGTCTGGCTCCTCCCTTCACCCGCTTGCAGGTCCCTGTGGGGTCCTCTCACTT
>NW_015163756.1:4662-4833 GCF_001447785.1 Gekko japonicus | reverse complement strand
TCAAAAGTGGCATATCGGAGACAGTTATTGATCCCAGAAGCTCCACTTTTTGCAGCATGCTTAAGAGACGAAGGACAATGGAAGGACCACAGTGACGATGCAGAGGTCTTGGCGGCTGCCCGTCAAAACTGGGCTCTCTGCTGTTGTTAGCTTGCTACATAGTTATTTTCC
>NW_015163756.1:0-4575 GCF_001447785.1 Gekko japonicus | reverse complement strand
CACAGCTGCAATGCAAATAGTGGCCACGCAAGCATGTCCGTTGCATTATTAGAGGTGGACAGAGATCTGCGATCTTCCCTGCACCTCTTTTTCTCCTCCGCCAATGGTTGTGTGGAGGAGGATATTGGATTAATACCCCGCCCTTCACTACCCAAAGGTGTCTCAGAGCGGCTTACAAACTCCTTTCCCTTCCACTCCCCACAACAGACACCCTGTGAGGTAGGTGGGGCTGAGAGAGCTCTGACAGAAACGGCTCTTTTTTCAAGAACAGCTCTTATCAGAACTAGGGCTTGCCCAAGGTCACATCAGCAGGTGCAAGTGGAGGAGTGGGGAATCAAACTCGGTTCTCCCAGATTAGAGTCCACGCACTTAACCACTACATCAAACTGGCTCTCAACTGTGTGTGTGCACAGAACCGCTTCTGTGCCATCCAGCAGCAGCTAAGCCTTCCCAGTTCTCATTGGCTGAGGTTCTTGAGCCATCTCTCCATTTCACCCCTTGGAAGGGTGAAGGGCAATTTCGCGGCAATTCCGCATTGGCTTTTCCCTCCGTTGTTATACCAAACCCACCCTGGAACAGAGATTCCCCTCTGCATTGCATGCCGCTTTCGCCTTCTTTGATCATCGGGTTTCATGGTACCGTCTGCATAGATTTATGGCCATTCAGGGGTGACTTTGCAGTCAGTACGGCATTACCCTGGGGTATTTGGATGTGGTTTTGAGCTGCACCTTTTCCTCAGTGTTGAGGAAATGTGGAGCGAATACCAGATGCAGAATCACCCTAAGTCCATTTTAGAAAAGTGGCTTGAAACTCCTCAAGCACTGTGTTCCGCCAGGCCTTGGGTTGAGGACAGCAACAGTTTCCATCATAGCTGGTGTCCTTTCCCGCTCCTGTTGCTTTCTGTGTCAGTTTTGCCCTCCTCTCCCCTGCCCGTGAAGTGGCCAGCAGTCTGAAATTGGATCAGTTAGTATACGCCATCTATTTGTGTCAGATCCCCAGTTAAGACACTCTTCACGACACTTTTGGCAGTGATGCTTTATTAGAGATATGCTTACTACAGGAACTGGATCTTTGTCAGGTCTGAAGAAAGCGCGCAAAATCCAGAGGTTATAGGTAAAACCCAATGCACACCCCCACCCCATTTATACATCAGCATTCGGCCCCTAGCGTTACTATGACAACCCTGAAGATATATCGGGTCTCATTAATTCTAGCCTGGCAAAAGAGTCTCCAAGGCCAAATCCCATGAGAACAGGCCAAGGGGTGCAACTTGAGAAGTGGTTATGGCTACTACAGGCAAGCACTCAGTGGGGTACAATGCTATAGAGTCCATCCTCCAAAACATCCATTTTTTTCCAAGGGAACTGATCTCTGTAGTTTGGAGATGAGCTATAATTCTGGGGGATCCCCAGGCCCCACCTGAAGGCTGACATCCCTAGGCCGGATCATCTGTCCACTGAGCATCAGAAAAGTCAATGTACTGCCAGCTGTCTTGGAAGTAGTATCAAATGTGCATCTGTCGGCTCAGGCAGCACTGTTCCTGACCAGCTCCTTTTGATAAACTTTTGCTGAAGTCAGCAGTAGTACTGATTTGGACTCAGCAGACCCAGGTCAGTATTTATTTATTTATTTATGTTTGGATTTATATCCCGCCCTACCCCGAAGGCTCAGGGCGGCTGACAAGGGCATCATGTGCCAAGGTTAAAACAATAGCATAATATAAAACAATAAATTACAATAAAATACAGTAACACATTTACCAAATTACAGTACAGATTTAGCCAAGATGGGTAGATCTTAACCTCCATGATAACTTCCTGAGATCTTGTCGTCCAATCCCTGCCCGGTCGCCTCGCTCCCCCAGTGGGGTCCAGGTAATCATGATGGTAATACAACAGTGCATAGGGGGCAGAGGTGGAATAGTGGTGGCGGCAGCTCCTACTCAAAAGCCTGGCGGAAGAGCACCGTCTTACAGGCCCTGCGGAACTGAGAAAGGTCCCGCAGGGCCCGGATCTCTTCCGGGAGCTCCTTCCACCAGGTAGGAGCCGCCACTGAAAATGCCCTGGTCCTGGTCACAGTATAGGAAGTGGTGGCGGCTACAAGCATGGATGGCTTCAAAAGGGAATTAGATAAGCATATGGAGCAGAGGTCCATCAGTGGCTATTAGCCACAAGGTAGAGATAGGGACTCTGGGGCAAGTTATGCTCTGTCTTCTTGGTGCTTGGGGGGGGCAAAAGTGGGAGGGCTTCTAATGTCCTGGCCCCACAGGTGGACCTCCTGATGGCACTGGTATTTCTGTCCACTGTGTGACACAGAGTGTTGGGCTGGATGGGCCTTTGGCTTGATCCAACACTGGCATCTCTTATGTTCCTATATTATGTTATCCTGTTATGTCTCTTATGTTCTTATGTTATGTTCTTAGGTGTACCCAGCTGGTAGGCCAGACATGGTGCCTGGACCACCTGTTGGGCACCCCTGCTCTCTGTTGCACCTCTGAGACTTTTACCCACCGTTTTTTGGCTGAAAGACAATAGTTACCTGAAGTGAGGCATTGCCACTTCTGTAATGTTATCATAATATTTTAGAGGGCCTGAAAGATTTACATCTGAAAATCTCTCTTCAGAATATCTGAAAAGGCGCTCCAGATTTGTATTAAATTGCAAGAGAAATACGGCGGGCTTGTACACTACGCCATTCTCTCTCTCTCTCTCTCTCTCTCTCTCTCTCTCTCTTTGCTCTTCTCTCTGCCAAATGGATTAATGTTATGATAATGAATACCCGAGGAATTAAGCGTGATTTGTCACTTGTAAAACATTGCCCACAATGGCAATCCATCATTACTTTGTGGCCACGAAGGTTGGTCTGTCACCAAGATTTCAGAACGAGACGGCAATCTCTTCATGGAATCTCTCCCCCTCCTCCCCTGGCTGCTCTTAACGATGAATTTTAATCACCCCTAGCCCGGTGAATTCATTGTTACTGGTGGCAACTCGGGTGTAATGTGCTTTATCGTAAGTCACATAGATCACCAATCCTCCTTGAATGCTTTCTGGGGTTTTGCCATCTTATATCCTAGTTACAGCCATGCGTGACGATTCTGATCTTCCCCGCAGTGTGCGGCAAGCAGATGGAATGGTCAGCGACTCAAAAAGTGAAATGCTGAAAAGGTCACATTCCGACAGGATGCTGCTGTCGGTTTCATCTGTGATCTTCTTGTTCTCGTATCAAAAGTCATGATAAGGACAGTAATGAGAACATCGTAACTCCAGTCCTCTCACCTCGAGGCTGATAGCAGAGGATAAGGGAGCCCCTTACGATCAAAACAATGGAACCAGCCACGGTTCTTCCGGGGAAGGAGGATTGCTTTCGGCACAATGCTCTGGGTCGGTACCATCGGGCATGCAGTTCATCTCGGATCCCATTGTTCCAGGAGCATGCTGTTTTTAATAGAGTGCTGAATTCTCAGGCTACTCCCAGGGTGGTGTTACAGACATTCTGGCCACAATTCAAGTCTGCTTCCTTGCTGAAGTTTGCTCTCCAATGTGGTTCCAAACTGGGACTTTTTTGTTTCAGAGTATCCCTGATGCCCACCCTCCCAACTCTGCTGCCTGTTACACATCATCAATGGGACAGGATACAGGGACTTAACGCACAGCCTCTGTCACCTGGCAATAAAGGTAATCAGTTGCCTCCGGGTGGGATAAAAGCCCTGGATGGGCCGGTTCTGGCCAACAGGCCATATGTTTGTCACCCCCACACACTCACACATCTAACCACTACACTACACTGTCTTTCAATTACCAGGTTGGTGTAGTGGTGAAGTGCACGGACTCTAATCTGGGAGAACCGGGTTTGATTCCCCACTCCTCCACTTGCACCTGGCTGGATGACCTTGGGCAAGCCATAGCTCTGTCAGAGCTGTTCTTGAAAAAAGAGCCGTTTCTGTCAGAGCTCTCTCAGCCCCACCTACCTCATAGGGTGTCTGTTGTGGGGAGCGGAAGGGAAAGGAGATTGTAAGTCACTCTGAGACGCCTTTGGGTAGTGATGGGCGGGGTATAAATCCAATCTCTTCTTCTTCTTCTTCTTCTTCTTCATCCAGTGTTCATTTATTTATTCATTTATTATTTGATATATACCCTGCCCTCTGTGCCAAAGTGTTCAGAGGAATGGGGCGTGTGTAGTTTAAGGACCCCTCAGGGGAGTATGGCATATGGGACCCCTTGCAGAAAAGAGGTATCCAGTGTCAACGGGGGGGGGGCAGGTACACAGCACCCCACCTGTTGATTTTATTATAAGCGGGCAGTGGGAGCGGTGGTGCAGGCAGTAAGGGTAGCCTGCTTTAAAACATCTTGGCGATCAGCTCTGGCTATTCAGTCCCCCACCGCGGTCAGGGTAAGCTCCTGGCCCTATGTCCCAGCTCCCGTCGACCCAGCCGTTCAAAAGCCCGTTAAAGGGCAAGTAGATAAAATGGGGACCTGGTATTAGAGCAGGGGGGCACCCACCTCAGTTGTAGCGGCAGAGAACGGCAGAGAATGGAGAACAATAAGTGGTGGCGGCGGAGAAAAATGGCGGCTG
>NW_015163755.1:81166-81305 GCF_001447785.1 Gekko japonicus | reverse complement strand
TGCCAAATATAGATCTACTGTAACAGATGATGGTTTGTGGTCAGAAGTATCATATGAGGAAGTATCCTATTGGGCAGAGAGGGGTCCCTCTCAAGTTCTGATCATTGTGGACCATTTTCAAATTCCAAGCGAGTGTACA
>NW_015163755.1:43126-80948 GCF_001447785.1 Gekko japonicus | reverse complement strand
GCTTTAGCTACTGAAGGGTTTGATGACTGGCAAACCCCCCCATCTTATCCAAACTCATGAAAACTCATAGAACCATAGGACTGCCATGTTGGCCTACCTAACAAGGAAGCGAGGGCAAACGTTAACTTCCAAGCTAGAGGAACAAATAAAAACAGAACAGCAGTACTGGTGGCATGTCATGGAAAGAATTATTGCTGTAATATGCATTCTTGTAGAACAAGGCTTACCATTCAGAGGAGACAATGAACACTTTGGATCTCCAAATAATGGCAATTATCTTGGTCTTTTAGAACTAGTGGCAAAATTTGATCCATTTTTACATCGGTATGGACATTCTGGATCAGGCAATCCCTCTTATTTGTCAAAAACTATATGTGCGTAAATGATTCAACTCATGGCAAAAAAAAAGTTGAGGATACAATTCTGGCTGATGTGAGAAAGGCTGAATATTTCAGCTTTTCAGTAGATTCCACTCCTGATATTTCACATACTGAACAGTTGACTTTAATTATCAATTTAATGACAACATAAAGTAGATTCTAAAAATGCCACACTGTCAGGTAATCATGATCATATTATTTACACTTCCCAGGCAATATGATTTGTAAACTCAAAGTTGTTCTTTTTTTAAAAAAGAAGAATAACATTACAACTTCATTTTCCTAAAAATGAATGCTTATTCCACAAAAGGTTTACAAAGTTCATTTATTGCAAAGGTTTTTCAGTGTTAATTTTAACATTTATGCATTTTTTTTTCAATCACTATGGTATTTAACAATAACATCTTATGTCCTTTAGAGGAGAAATTGTGAATTGCAGAATTTTAAACACCCGTCATCATCCTTGGCTTCATTCAGTTTTGTTTATAACACTCTTCCATTTTCTTCTAGTCGTGAGGGTGGGGGGTTGGGAGGGGCCTTGCAAGTGGAGTAGCCTAGGGCCTCTCTTCATCTAGGTACGGCCCTGGAGATGACCAAGGAAGGCTCTGCAGAGGAAGGCCATGGCAAAATCACCCTCTGCTTAATCCCTCGCCTTGACAGCCCCTTGCTGGGGTTGCCATAAGTCGGCTGCAGCTTGAAGGCACTTAAGTACGGATGCTTTCCAGGCATCCTGGAGGGATTTGACTCTCTGAATTCTTCCTTTTACTTTCCTCCTGAATAGTCCCTTCATTTTAACAAAATCCCCCCTTTACTTACGTACTTCATGAGGTCTGTATACCACCCTTCCCAACAAATACAAGTAAACAGGAAAACGATCAACAATCTAAAATCCAAACATTAAAACCAAACAACAAGTTACAAATTACATGGTGCCATAATGCAGTTTCTAGACCCCCAATTTACAGAATTAATATGAGGAGGGAGAGAAGGTGAAAAGCAGCTAACAGGCAAAAAAAGATGTTCAACCGCCATAGCTATTGAAAACTGTCGCTGTCCTCTACTGTATGCTTGGCGGAACATCTCTACCTTGCAGACTCTGTGGAATTGTAGTAGGTCCTGCAGGGCCCTGATGTTAGTAGGCAGAGCGTTCCACCAAGTCAGAGCCAGGACTGAGAAGGCCCTGGCTCTAGTTGAGGACAGCCAGATGTCTTTTGGGCCAGGGACTTCCAGTAAATGATGGACACCTGAGTGTAAAGCTCTCCAGGGGGTATACCAGGAGAGGTGGTCCCATGGGTACATTGGTCCCTGGCCATTTAGGGCCTTAAAGGTCAGAATGAGAACCTTGAACCTGACTTGGTACTCAACCTGGAGCCAGTGCAGCTGCATTCTGTACAAGTTGTAACTTCCAGATCAGCCTCAAGGGCAGGCCCATGTAGAGCAAGTTGCAGTAGTGAAGCCTAGACCGTTGCGTGGATTACAGTGGCAAGGTCGGGGCCAGACAGGTAGGGGCCAGTTGCCTGACCTGGTGCAGTTGGAAAACTGTCAGCCAGCAACGTTTGTGACCTGGGCCTCCATTGATAAGGAAGCATCCAGGGTCATGCCCAGACTCTTGACCACTAGTGCTGGTGTTAAAAGCACTTGATCAAGAGTTGGCTCCCCAAACCTGAATCCCTACCCACCCAGCCAGAGAACCTCTGCTTTGACAGATTCAATCTCAGCCAGCTCTGCTTGAGCAACCTCACCACCACCTCCAAACCCATGGCCAGATTTTACGGCGTGGCATCCGTCCATCCATCCATCAGCAGATACAGCTAGGTGTCATCAGTGTACTGATGGCAGCCCAGCCCAAAACCCGGAGCCAGCTGGGTGAGGGGGCACGTATAAACGTTAGATAATGTCGGGGAGAGGATAGCCCCCTGAGGGGCCCCACATGTCATGGGATATCAGGAGGAAACCCTCTCACCCAGTGCCACCCTCTGTCCTCAACCATGAAGAAATGAGGCAAGCAACTTCAGAGCTGTTCCACGCACTCCAGCATCAGTGAGATGGTGAACCAGCAGATCATGATCCACGGTGTCAAACGCTGCTGTCTGTCAAACTTGGCACCTTGTTTGCTATGGGAAAAAAATATTGCGTGTGAGTGTGTGTGGCTGGGGATGCTTAGCAGGCACATTTTATTCCATGTAAAGAATTCCCTATGGCCAAGAAGCTTGCTCAGTTTTCCTACAGCAGATTGTGATATTGCATGCGGTGCCCAGAAAGATCATATCCAACCAGGGGTTGCCATTCATAGCAGGGTTTTGGAAAGAACTGTTGAAGCTGGTGGGGGTGAAGCAGGGACTGAGTAACGTGTACCACCCAGAGACTGATGGCCAAACAGAGAACCAACCAAATCCTAGAATAAATTTTGAGATGCTTTATAAACTACCAGCGAGACGATTAGGTGGACTTGCTTCCTTTTGCAGAGTACAGTTATAACAATTTGGTGCACGGATCCACAGGAGCCTCCCCTTTCAAAGTGGCACATGGGTACAAAGGGGGGACCCTTGCCCACGCTGGCCATGGAGGGAACCGGTTCAGGAGATGCACAGGTCTGGTGGGCCAAGCTGTCCCAAGGGTGGCCCTCAATTCAACAAGTTCTGACCAAAGCTAAGGAGGATTACAAATGATATGCTGATCAGGGCGGGCCACAGAATGGGACTTGTATCTAGGAGACTCTGTGTACATTTCCACAAAAAAACCTCAAAGGCTTGCAGCTAGGGGAAAAACTGAGGTGGAAGTATCTGGGGCCTTTCAAAGTGGTGAAACTCATTAATAAAGTAGCTGTGGAAGTAGACTTGCCCAAGAACTTATGGCACACCCATCCTGTTTTCCGCTTCAGTCTACTGAAGAAGGATCCGGAACCCTTGAAATGGAGACCTTGTCCTGCAGTTCCCCTCCCCTTATCTTGGATGGAGAGTTCCACCAGGAGGTGGAGAAATGGGTGCGAAAAGACTATGTGAAGGCCCCTACGCTTGTCCATGATTTCCATATGCACCACCCACTCAAACCCGGAGGATGAGAGGCTTTAGGGGGGGGGGGGGGGGGGGGGGGGGCAGAATGTCAAACTCGGCACCTCGTTTGCCATGGGGAAAGTGTATTGCTGTAGACCACTGTGAAGGGGGGGGGCTTCTGTGTGTGAGTGTGTGTGGCTGGGGATGCTTTGCTATGCAGCTGTATAACTCTTTTCAAGATGCCTCCCTGTCTCTGGGGAGACCGCACAAATGACCTTGGATGCTTTCTCTGCTTGCTCTGCTAACATAGATAACCTAATGGGTGCCTCACAGGTGGGGGGAAAGTTGAAGAGCACAAAAGCTTGGCAGGCTGAATGCTTGGACTGATTGGATGGGGCACTGGAGGGGGGCTGGTTTGAACCCTGTATATCTTTGGGCATTGGCGCCAAACCTTTAGTTCTGACATGAAGAAGTCTTAGCTTGAATAACCTCTCTGCTGAGAGAGTGTCATGAGAAACTTTGTTCAAGAGTCTGACACTGTCAAGTCAAGCAATAACAGCAGCGCAAAACTTTGTTCAAGAGTTCACTGTCAAGTCAAGCAATAACAGCAGCGCTGACCCGCCTCAGTCCAGCTGCCTGTGGAGATCGTCTGCAAGGGCTACCGACACCAACTCCATCCCAGAGTGGAATGGGGTTTAGTGCCGATGTGTCCCCCAGGAAACTCTGCAGCTGCTCACTGGCCCCTGTCTCAACCAGTGTTCCCTCTAAGCCGAGTTAGTGTGAGCTGGCTCACTGTTTTTTAGCCTCCGGCTCATAGGTTTTTGCCTTAGCTCAGGAAGGATGTCTCCAGAGCAAACTCATTTATGCAGTAGCCAAATCGCTTGCTCCCAACTTTAATGCCAGGAGCTCACAAAGTAGAATCTTTGCTCACAAGACTCCACAGCTTAGAGGGAGCATTGGTCTCAACCACCTTATAACCCAGAAGTGATTATTTTGGACTTTGGGGGCAACTTTCCATTGAATAGGAAGGATGAACTGTACCACACTGACTGTTCATTTGATTCTGATACACCCAGTACATCACGTACGTGAAGTGCCACCAAGTTTCAACTGACCCACGGTGACCCCAGCAAGGGCCTTTCCAGGCCAGTAAGAAACAGAAGCGGTTTGCCATGGCCTTCCTCTGCAGAGGCTTCATTGGTGGTCTCCCTTCCAAGTACCGACCCCACTTCGCTTCCGAGAACAGACACGATCAGGCTATCTCATGCTGCCTTCCCTTCCCCCAGTACATTCACATTTGACAATTGTGAAATATTTTGGTAAGATGGAAAGTTTCTTTCAAGAACTGCTCTGTTTGATGAAGTGGGGTTGGATTAAAGGATTCATGACAAATATTAAATGATGCCAGCATGATAGCTAAGGCTTTTTTGGTAAAGAATATGACAACAAAAGTATCTTGAATAATATTACTATTATTACTATCCCATTAACAGTAGCAGCGACAGCAGGAAGTCCAGATTCAAGAGACCACTGGGATTAGCAAAGCTCTTCTTTTTTTCGAGATACGGCATAATTAATTATTATTCTCTCAAGGAAAGCTTTGTTAATCCTGATGATCTCCTCCATTCTGACACTCCCCACTGTTAGTGCTATTATAACCACATTACAATGTCATTTTAAGGAATCCTTCTTCCAACCAATTAATACTAGCTTCCAAAGACTTTAAGACACACACAGACATGAGGCCTATGGTTAAACCAAAAAAACTGAAATAATAGACATTGGTCTTCCTTCTTATGCAAAAGCAATAAAAAGTACACCTGACCAAATTGACTTAAAGTGAGGAAGTTCAGCATTCTTCCTTGACAAATAGGACAAAATTGGACTTCATCTTCCTCATGTTCTCCTTGGCTGGTGAGGAAAGTCTCCTGAAGAACACACTGGCAATTCGGAGGTGGTGGCTTAACATGGGCAGCAGCAAGCAGTTTACCAACCGTAAGCGTGGTGCAGTGGTCTGAGTGCCAAACTAGGAACTGGGAGACCTGGGTTTGGATGCTGACTCTGCCATGGGCGCTCCCTGGGTGACCTTGGGACAGTCACACACTTACCAGCCTGATGTACCTCACAGGATTGTTGTGAGGATTAAATGGAGGAGAGGATGTCAGCTGCTCTCTGGGGCCCCACGGGGGAGAAAGGTGGGGGATAAATAAGGTACATTTAAAACAAAGACAAAAAACCCCCACCCTTGACTATGAACAAGTGACAAAGACATGCGGGGGGGGGCCCGGCAATGCCAGGGCTGAAAAGGAGCCAGAAACCGTCCCTTTTGAGGGAAATGCTTTTGTCTGGCAGGCAATCGGAACTGACTGCCCCAAGCTAAGATACAGTTTGAGGCATATATGTGGTTGTAGAGTTTTCAACAGGTCTTCTGTCAATTTTCTCCGGGACAACCACCTCCCTCAGAGTTGCCAACTCTGACTTAGGAATTACCTGGAAATATGAGAGCAGAGAATGGGGATTGGTGGAGTCCAGGGAGAGAGGGGAGCTCCGTGGGTAGAATGCCATAGAGCCCACCCTCCAAAAGTAGCCATCAATGTCAGGGGAACTGGAGATCAGTCGCAATCGCAGGACACACCCGGAGGTGGGCAACCCTAAACACCCTACCCCGCCATAACTCCCCTTTATTTGAAGAGCCGATTGTCCTCTCCGGGATTGGTTCAAGAAACTTGGCCACGCGAAGTAAGATATCCCATCTGCTCTTGGGCCTGTTCTGCAGCCAGCGGGGTCCATCATTACCACCACCTAGGCCAGGGCTCCCCAACATGATGCCCGTGGGAGCCATCAAGTTTTTTTAGAAAGTGGGTGGCCATTGCAGAACTGATTGGCTATAGAAATTTCAGTGGCAAGAGGCAACGGCCAACACACTGTTGGCTTTACCCCCTCTCTCTCTTTCCTCTTTTCCCAATGAAGTTTTAAAACTCACTCCTCTTGTGCCCTGCACTTGGACTTCCTCCCTCTCTCTGTGTGTGGTAGGTGGGGTTGCCAGGTCCTAGTTTTCTGCTGGCAAGGGGGAATAGATGGGCCTTTCTGGAAGCTTCTGTCATGATGACCTGGAAAAGATGTCACATTGCCACTGCTCTAGTTTTTGACCAAGGTTTTAGACCAAGTTTTGCCCAAAAACTAGAGTGCTACCATGTGACATCAGCGCTGCAATGATGTCACTTCCAGGTGACTTCATCGTGCCACATCTTGGGGTATTTGTGGGTGGGATTCGGGGAGGAGGGTGTTTGCAGGTGGGGTTTGGGGAGGAGGCCGCAAAAGTGGGGGGACCCCCACCCGGACCAGGGGGCTAGCAACCCTAGTAGGTGTGAGGGGAACTCTGCCTCCATTTTGTGGTTGTCTCCTTCCCCATGGTGGCCATTTTGTGGCTGCATCCATCAACCTGCCTCAGAATTCTAAAGGTGCCTACAGGCTCAAGATGACTGAGGATTCCTGACCTAAGCAATGACCACTCAGCAGCGGCCCCGGGGCCACTCAGCTCAGCTTGCGCTGGGTCTGCCTTTGTCGGGTCCCCCTGGCCACCGGTGGGTGATGGGGGCATATGGTTGCCAGCTACGGGTTGGGGAACTCCTGGAGATTTGGGGATGGAGCCTGGGGAAGACAGGGGCCTCAGAGGGCGACAATGCCACAGAGTCCACCCTCTGAAGGTTTGATTTGATTTGCTTTATTCAATTTCTACTCTGCCCAGGGGAATTAATCCCTCTAGTCTGGAGATGAGCTGTAATTCTGGAGGGTCCTTGGGCCCCACCTGGAGGCTGGCATCCCTACCGTGGCCCTCTGCAGGCCTCCATGATCGGTGCTTGGGTCTAGTTTGGCTGAGGGACAGAAAAAGTACGAAGGAGATCACACAACTCCATTACTCTGTTAAAGGTAAACAGAGACATCTTTCCCCCCTTTACAACGGGGCTTGAAAGAGTGCAGGAAACCCAGATTTTATTCATAGCTTAACCGTCTTCCGTTCCTACATGGTATGGTTGCCAGCTCTGGGTTGGGAAATTCCTGGGATTTTGGGGATGGAGCATGGGGACGGCACGGTTTGGGAAAGGGGGGGGAGCTCACTCTCCAACATAGACATTTTCTGCAATGGAACAGATCTCTGTCATCTGGAGGTCAGCTGTACTTCTAAGAGATCTCCAGGCCCCAGGTGGAGGCTGGCAACCCTGCTTGACATGACCCTGATTGGAACTGTGGTGATGTACTTGCACAGTTTCCTCAAAAAACAGGATTGAGTAGAAGCGGGGAAAATCAGGGCAAAACTGCTGGGGCAAAATGCAGCTGCACAGCACTTAGGCGATGTACTTGCACAATTTCCTCAAAAAACAGGATTTAGTGTGAAATTGACACGCACGATCGATCGGGGCAAAGGGAAGAGCAAGCACACTGCAGCAGCTTGTGGGAAATTGGCCTGAGAGAGTTCTGTGACCAGATGTTCCCTCTCATGGATCACTGCCTTGACATGGTGAGGTGGCTTGTGTGGTTCGAAGAGGCTCCAGGCTATGTCATGGAAGGCCACCCAGGATTGACAGGCCACAGCAGAGAACTCAGACAAAATGTGATCCACTGGAGAAGGAAATGGCAACCCACTCCAGTATCTTTGCCAAGAAACCCCCATGGACAGTAACAAAAGGCTAAAAGATATGGCTCTGGAAGATGAGCCCCTCAGGTCGGAAGGTGTCCAATTGCTACTGAGGAAGAGCAGAGGGCAAGTACAAGTAACCCCAGAAAGAGTGAAGCGGCTGGGCCAAAGTTTCAAAAGGACGCTCAGCTGTGAATGTGTCTGATGGTGAAAGGAAAGTCTCATGCTTCAAAGAACAATACTGCATAGGAACCTGGAATGTAAGAGCTATGAATCAAGGTAAGCTTGACATGGTCAAAAATGAGATGGCAAGACTGAACATCGACATCTTGGGAATCAGTGAACTAAAGTGGATGGGAATGGGCAAATCTAACTCAGAAGGCCATTATATCTACAACTGTGGCCAAGAATCCCATAGGAAAAAAATGGTATGGCCTTTATACTCAACAAGAGAGTGTGAAAGGCAGTAATGGGATACAATCTCAAAAATGACCGAATGTTCTTGGTCCGAATCCAAGGCAAATCATTCAACATCAAAGGAATCCAAGTCTATGCCCCAACCACTGATGCAGAAGAGGCTGAAGTGGACTGGTTCTGTGAAGACCTACAACACCTCCTAGAACTAACACCAAAAAAAGATGTCCTTATCATCATAGGGGACTGGAATGCTGAAGTAGGAAGTCAAAAGGTAACCAGGATAACAGACAAGTTTGGCCTTGGAGAACAAAATGAAGCTGGGCAAAGGCTAATAGAGTTTTGTCAAGAGAACACACTGGTCATAGCGAACACCCTCTTCCAACAACCTAAGAAGTGACTCTACACATGGACATCACCAGATGGGCAACACCGAAATCAGATTGATTATATTATTTGTCTGAGTTCTCTGCTGTGGCCTGTTGCTGAGGGTAAAAGACGAGAGCGCAAAAGTTGGCTTGAAACTCAACATAAAAAAACTAAGATCACGGCATCCGGCCCTATCACTCCTTGGCAAATAGAAGGGGAAGTCATGGAAGCAGTGACAGACTTCACGTTCCTGGGATCCCAGATCACTGCAGACAGTGACTGCAGTCATGAAACTGAAGGATGCCTGCTCCTTGGGAGGAAAGCAATGGCAAACCTAGACAGCATAATAAAAAGTAGAGACATCAGCCTGCCAATAAAAGTCCATATAGTCAAACCAATGGTATTCCCAGTAGTAATGTATGGCTGCGAGAGTTGGACCATAAGGAAGACCAAGCACTGAAGAATAGATGCTTTCAAATTATGGTGCTGGAGAAGACTCTTGAGAGTCCCTTGGACTGCAAGGCGATCAAATCAGTCAATCCTAAAAGAAATCAACCCTGACCATTCCCTGGAATGCCAGTTACTGAAGCTGAAGCTCAAATACTTTGGCCAGCAAATGAGAAGGCGGCACTCACTGGAGAAGACCCTGATGCTGGGAATGATTGAAGGTAAAAGAAGAAGGGGACGGCAAAGGATGTTATCGATGCAACGAACATGAAGTTGAGCAAACTCCAGAGGACAACAGAGGACAGAAGGGCCTGGCATGATGTGGTCCATGGGGTCGCGAAGTGTCAGACTCAACTATGCAACTGAACAACAAAAATAACAGATGTTGCCCTGTCCTGTATCACCCCAGCTAGCCAGATCTTGTCAGCTCTCAGAAGCTAATCAGGGTTGGCCCTGGTTAGTTCTTCTAAGGGAAACCACCAAGGAAGTTCAGCATTGCTATGCAGAGGCGGGTTTGAGGAACTGACCTCCAAAACCAGGATGCTTAGTGCATCAAATTAAGAGAGCTGGGAGAGTCGGGGTTAAAGCCTCACTGTAAAGCACAGTTTGATTGACAGGCTGCTTCCTGTGTGCACCCCCTTCTCTCTGGTCAATGCCAGCTGAGGAGAGCTTTCAAAAGTCTAGTCAGTCTTGTAAGAGGGACTTTGGCTTGGCAGTTGCCAGGCAGGAGGAGCATGTATGTCGGTCTGAGGGAAACAAACAAGTTCACTTGGAAAGTAAAAGGACACAACTACTTGCCCTTACTGTATACTATCACATTTGAGGAAAAGTTCAGAATTCAGAACTTTAATGTCTAAGTGTCAGCCCTAGCTGAATTCTGTTTATTCACATTCTCCAGAACTGGGGCTTAGGTTTGAGAGAAGAGATTGGACAGGAGGTTGAAACTGCCAGTCTAGCCAAATGGAAAAGGATTATAGCTCCTAGGAAGAGGAGGATTTTTGTTACCCAGTTATTCGGTGGGTTCAACTCAGAAGGAACCTCCAGTTTGTGTGAAAAGAGAAACAATTTTAAACTCCTCAAGAGTAAAAAAAGAAAAATTGTAATCCCACAAGGGAAGTATTTAAATACAGGGGGAAAGTACTAACTTTCAGGAAACTCAGATAGTTATATGAAACTTTATTAAGACACATCGTTGCTGAAAGAAATCTCCAAGACAAATAAACCTCTCACCGTCAAGAACTTTGCTTCAACTATACTCTGTTGCCTATTCAAAACATTATAATTTGGATAAACAACAGTTACCTCAACTTCTCGTTCCCTGTCCTATTCTTAAACCAATTGTGGCTGTTCAATAAAATCAACATTCTTGTTTGAACTTTAGTACGTATCAAGTGCCATTTACAAAGGGATTTATAAGAGGGCTCCTGCTTAGCTACAATAAATCTCTGGTCTGGGGAAAAGCCATATAACTTCTCTATCACAATGTGAGACACACAAAAAGTTATAATTCCATTATTAAACACACTACTAAGAGGCTGCTCAGTCAGAGGAGAAGAGCATTTTGGCAGAAAAATCTGCCTCACAGAAAAAGCAGCAGGAGGGGTCCTGTCATAGCATGCAATGGTAAACCACCTTTGAACGTCTCTTGCCTTGAAAACCCTATGGGGTTGCCATACGTTGGCTGTGACTTGATTGCACTTTGCAACCCCAACAGAAGTCTGCTTTCTCTGCTCTGACCTGGATGGCCCAAACTAGCCCAATCTTGCCAGATCTTGGAAGTGAAGCACAGTTGTCCCTAGTTAGTATATGGATGGGAGACCACCAAGGAAGTTCAGGGTTGCTACACAGAGGCAGGCAAGGGCAAGCCGCCTCTGTTGTTCTCTTGCTTTGAAAACCCTATGTCAGCGAGCTGCCAATGTTTTGTTTTATTCTTTCTGTATGCACTTGCCTGCTTTCACTTTCATATGTAGAACTGATGATGTGCATGATTGCTTAGCCTGCCAAAACGTTTATATCTCTCAAGGCCACAGGTGGTTGCTACTGCTTGTTAGTTGCTCGGAGGCTCTCACGAAACACCGTTAGAAAGAGATAACATATGCTACCTAGAAGTGTTTGCTCACAGGCCAATGGCACGCGTGGGAAACCCCGCAATTGGGCCTCAGTAGTTTGAATGTACTATAACATGCCATGCTCTTTGATTCCCCCTCATTCTGAACAGTGATCCTGTTATGCACCTATAGCTTCAAATAAAGTAAAACCTTTTCTACAAGTGTGTACTTCATTGATGCTGTGGAAGTCTGACACCCTACAGAGTCACCATACGTTGATTGCCACTTGACTGCCCTTTGCACCCCCAATGGAAGTCTGCCTTCATTGCCCTGACATGGATGACCCAGGCTAGCTCCATCTTGGCATATTTCAGGCTTGACAGCCCTCGATACCACCATAACAGACGTTCAAGGTTGCCAAAACCATTAGGAAAAGTGAACCATGTCCAGCGTAAATATGTCTTTCCCTCTCCCAGTAAACTGAACAGGAAAAATAACGTATGCAGGTGGGGGATGAAATGAGCAGAACACTTCCTTTGATGAGTGGGAGATGGCCAGATGTTGCACACCTGTATTTCCATGCTGGGACAGTGGTGATGCTCCATTAAATACAATCTGGACCAGCTGCAAGCAGTGAATTCTCCTTGCAAGCAGTGAATTTTCCTTGTTTACAAATGAATAAATGTGACAATCCAACTGGGAGCAAAAGGAACACACATTCCATGGCTCATAAGGAAAGAGCAGCAAGACGACACTTGTGGACTGTATTACTGGTGTGTATTATTTTTAAATGGTATTCTACTAAAGCACTTCCCATTATTTTGTTTTAATCCTCCTAGCAATCCTGTAAAACAAGCCAGAACCACCATGCCAGTATTGTAGAACAGAAGTCACCACTTAAGGCTCAAACAAACCAGATTTTTGGTTCCATCTGTAAAGTGGAAATATGCAGGGTCTCAAAACCTCAATTTGCCCCAGGGCAGTGCAGGTAAGCAAGAGGAGTTTTAATTCTTCAACTGCCACTCAAATTCACTATCTGAAACAGAATTTATTAGCATCATGAAGGAGAAAAGATGTATCCTTTTAAAAAGTGCAGGGCTCTTTTCCCCCTTTAAAATGTGTAATGTATCCAGTCCAGACCGCGTGGCCGGCTCAGGCTCCACGCGGTCAGAGACAAACGTCGAGCTTTGCTCCAAGAGACAGTGGACTCTGCAGATCCTAGCCCACTCCATCCAATCAGGGGGCTAGGTTCCCGCCCGAGAGCCTATGGGACTCTCGGCCACTGTAAATAACCTATTGGGAAGTAGGGGTGTGTTTTGGGTGGCGGTTTCTCGGGGGATATAAGTCGCCTTGTTCCTGATCGAATAAAGTACGCTTTGCTGAAATCACTCTCCGTCTGCGTACTTTTCAAAATGTTAATACCCATGGGAAGCACCACCTGCAGACAGTGAAACTGGATGGAGGTATGACAGACCCGTCACTTCCCAACTCTCAGACAGATTTTCCCACCAAAATTTTAGTTCCCCTCAGTGACTTGCGTCATCCCCAAGTAATGTGTATTTCTTCTTTTTCTTAAAAGATTACACTGCCCCACACTATGGTAGATATTTGATTGGGCTTCTGACCCAGCACAGGAACTTGAGGGACAAGAACTGTCTTGAGAAGGACAAGACAAGAACTGTCTTGAGAAGTCAAGGCTTAGAAATTCTGAGGTAAAATTTTATAATATGTACAGAACTGAAAACTTAAAACATACAAGAGATTGTTGTTACAGCTTCGTTTCAGAGATTTCTAGTTCTTTTCTATGAGAAGTACTTTTCTTAGCATACTTCAGCAATCACACAGAATCTTAATAGTTCCCTGGAGAATAGCTCTTTCTTAGAGTTTCTAGATTTCTCCCCTCTAGTTTCTCCCTTCAGAAAACTGCAGCTTTCCACTAACTCCTGAGGTGTCTAAAGCTTATTCCCTTTACCACAGACTTAGTTTCTCCTCAGAGCACAACCCCGTTTTACTGACAGGAATTGTTCTTCTTTTCCCTAAGAAGCAATAACCCCTTTCTGTTTGGCTCGATTGGGAGTTACAGCCTAACAACCCAGTCACCCTTGCCAGTATCTGTTTTCTGTATAAAGCAGTCTTTCCTTCTTCCTTGACTCAAAATCTCAATTCTCCCTCAGGGTAGTTCTAATACTGTTAAGGGCAAAGGAGTCTCTTCTCTTCTCTCTGTAGAAGACCCTTTCTGACTAACCCTGTAAGAACACTAACCCTGTCAGAACTAATGACTACCTAGAGAGTTTCTGGGAGAGGTGAGATTAAACCCTGCTGTCTGATTCATTGCTCATTCTCCTCCCTCAGCTTCATTCACAACTCCCCATCTTTTTATCTGTACATAAGAATTTAGGGTCGACAGGTGCCAGGTTGTGGTGGGCAATCTTCTTCTGCTGTATCCAAGGTCCCATCACCAATCCATTCTGTAGTAGAACAGAATGGAATACAACCAAGATGACACCAGTTCTCTGACACCAAGATGTCAATCCCGAGCAAAAAACATGGAAGTGACATCACAGTCCCCGCCAACATTCTATTCATTCCAGTGATCTCTGTGATCACTGAAATTCTTAGAGCACCTCAGGAGGAGGGGTGCCAGAGACCGGAGCCCAGGGCCCCCTGGGTTATTGCTCCTGGTCCCCTGTGTGGAACCCCTGAACAATTTCCCAGACTTGTGGGTCCTCAAGGTTGGAAACACACAAATAAAACAGACCTTGTAAACATATTTAAAGGTTTATTAAATGGTTAAAAGAATTCACTACACACTCCAGTCTTGACAGTTCAGTAACAAGAAAACAATGAGGCTAACTTTTCTATCTCATACACTGTATACCTGAGTATTAGATGGCAAATCTTCTTACAGCACAAAATCCAAGCAGTAGCATGAAAGCCTTCTATATGTGGCTGTCCATCATGATGAAGCATAACATACCCATAGCACATTAGCATGTCATTAGGATGACCTGGGAATATTTGTGGAAAAACTCTATTAAGATATCGCCTTGTACCAATGTTAGAGAGAATTGTTATAAAATGATGTATAGGTGGTACATGACGCCAAAAAAAAATGCAAATATGAACCAGAATATGTCAAATAAGTGTTGGAAATGTAAAAGCCATGAAGGCTCATTTTATCACATGTGGTGGACTTGTGAGAAAGCAGTTGACTTTTGGACTAAAGTCCACAGGGAAATGCAAAAAATTTTGAAATGCTCTTTTAAAAAGACACCGGAAATTCTGCTTTTGGGACTGAAAATGGAAGAAGTTAATACAACTAAAAAGACTTTATTCTGGTACTTAATCACAACAGCGAGAATGATCTATGCACAATTTTGGAAAACAGAGAAAGTACCAGAAATTGAAGACTGGATACAAAAAGTTCTGTTCATGGCTGAAATGGACAAAATTACGAAAAAGTTGAATAACAAAGAAGATGACGTGTTTTTTCAAGAATGGAGTGACTGGCATATGCTAATGAGTTATGCTAATGAGTCCCCCTAGCTCTTTTTCTACGAAATGACCCCTGATTATAGCTTTCTACTCTACTCTATGGCATCAGGTGGTCACTCTGGTCCAATCAGGGATCTTCTGCTGAGGAACTTTCCAGGGGATGTTGGCAACTGCTCCTAATTCCCCCCTCCCATCTGGTTATACAACTGAGCACAAGTCCTCATGATTAACCAATTACCACATTCTTGAGTCCGGCCTTGAAAGAGATAAGGATGGTAACTGCAGGGACCAAAGTTCACGAACACCTGAGACCCAGACTAGGCTTCTAATATTCATCTTTACGTAATGTGCAGTTGCATCCAGCATGCCAGGATTTTGTTCAAGACACAGGAGCCACTACTAAATTATGTACGGCCAGTTCCATAATTACCAACTGGTGTGCTGTGAGAGAGATTAGCATTCTACAAGATAATAAATTCAATAATTAAAAGCCCCTGTGAGGAGGCTGCCTGTTAAATACCCAGTATGGCCAAGCCAGCCTCCTTCAAGGAAGAATAATTTGGCTGCCTCTGCATTACCAGTGACTGGATGATTCAATTACAGTCACTGACTGATTTCCCACTAGCCACTGCTCCGTCCTCGCTCTTCCTCTCCCCCCCCTCCCGATTCTATGTGTCAATGTCCCCCCACTTGCTGCGTGGCCGCATTTCCCCCCGCAGCTTCACCCGATTTCCCCCACGTCTTCTCGATCCTCAAAAAACAGGAGCTACAGAAAACCCACAGAATTAGCTGTCCTCCCAGTGGGTGGTGGCTCTGTTGCAACTCTGCATGAATCTGTGATCTAGGCTGTCCTCCTTCTAATCAGGTATAGGACTGTGGTTCATTCAGAAGTGGGTTTTCCTAAGGGCAGGCAATTCTTAAGATTCTGAAGTATAATGTATCCCTATGTGTATCCCTCCTAATCACTACATAAGGATGCCCACCTCCAGGAATTCAAAATTCCATCTCCAGACTACAGAGACCAGTTCTCTTGGAGAAAATGGATGCTTTGGAGGGTGAAGTCTATGACATGGTGCCCCACTAAGGTCCCTGTCCCCAAACCTCCAGGAGTTTCCCAGCCTGGAGCTGCCAACCCTTCCCACCATATCCCTACTGGTGGGTGGGGGGTGGGGGCGGCAACTGTAGCTACCTCAGCTACCAGAACTCTAGCAAATGCTGTCCTGCTTACTGACATGGAACTCCACGATGATTAAAATGCAGATTGCAAATGCTGTGATTTCCTGGGGGAGAAGGGAGGCCAGACAGGCTTTTTGACACTTCACCTAAAAACTGGCACATCTAAGCTGCTTAGGGATGCAGTTCCCCTGATTTTTAGGGCTCAGGTGGCTGACGGAGGAAGCCCCATCCACAGCAGTCGTCTGCAGCCTCGCTTGAAAACGGCAGATGCCACTGGCTCCTGCCTTACAAGAGGAGAATTCCCCTCTTGCAGGGCAGGCATGCTTGGCACTTGCTTCCCCCCCCCCAACCATTTAAAGGGAAGGTTTCCTTTAAATGGTTGTGTTAGGTATGAGACTCGAGGCAGCAGGTGAACAGTGATAACATCTTTATTGAACATGAAGTCAGAAGAACCAGAATGAGACAGACAATCAGAGCAACAGGCTCCTTTTTAAACAGTCCGGTCTTGGCAAGCCACGCCCACATGTCAAATAACATCCAATCATATTTAGTACATAAAGACCAATCAGTTTGCTTCCCTCCAGAACTTCCCTTGCTCTGATAGGTCGGTTTACAGTACCTTGCATCAGACTCAAGCTCAGTACATACATCCATACCATTACATACATAACAGGTTGGGAAAAGGCAGGGGCGAGCTGCCTCCAGGACGTGATGGTGTCACTCTGCATGACATCATCATGTTGCAGATGGCCACACCGCCTCCTAGTACACCCCCTAATCCCCCCGCTGGGGAGAAGATTGGTCCGACTCCTGGGAACCCTAAAGCTGCTTTTACCCCTGCCAGCCCCTCCTAGTATGCCCCCTAATCCCCCCGCTGGGAAGAAGATTGGTCCTGGCAACCCTAAAGCTGCTTTTACCCCTGCCAGAGAAAAACAGAGATGCCTTTTTTCTCCAGCAGAGTTCAGAGCTAAGCCATTGGGGGGGGGTCCATCCACTAGGTGCCCCTAGGCAATTGCAGAAGGCGCCAGTGATGAAGAGGCACCAAAGCCATGCCTGTCACTGCCATAAAGCAAGCAGCAGCCCTGGGCAGCAGCCTTCATCCCACTAGGTGGCCACATTGAGCCTGTTTCTTCCCACCCTCTCTCTGCCAGGGTGGGAGGGGACCATTTACAGCGTGGTGGCCCTTTCTGGAGGCATGTGTGCCTCCCAGTCTGCTTCTGTTGGGAGGCATGGCCCCAAAGCAAGCCATAGCTTAGCCCCAGTGAAAACAGTGTAAGTGAGGGCAGTTTCTTCATAGGGGGGAGGATGGGTAGTGGCAGCTTCCCCATGGAGTGGGGGGGGGAGGGCAAGTACCAGCTTCCCCACAGTGCAGGAGGGCAGCAAACTCATTTGCCTAGGGCAGAGCCCCCCAATCTTTATTGAGCCTGCAGGCACCTTTGGAATTCGGATACTGTGTGTTGAGCATAGCCACAAAATGGCTGCCAAGTGGCTGCCAAAAGACATACAGTGTTGTTGGGCACTGTGGTGTCCATGGGCACCACGTTGGAGACTCCTGACCTACAGCACCATTATTTGGGCCAGCCTTGTAGGGAAGGGTTAAATAGCTTCTGCACTTCCTCTCCTTCCTTTAACATTACAGTCCCAACAAATAAAATAATAGGGTTGCCAGCCTCCAGGTGGGGCCTGGAAAGCTCCCGCTTTTACAACTGATTTCCAGCTGACAGAAATCAGCTCCCCTGGAGAAAATGGACTCCTTTGAAGGGTGGACTCTGTGGCATCCTACCATGCTGAGGCCCCTCCCCTCCCCAACCCCCCTCTCCTGGATCCACCCCCAAAGTCTCCAGGTATTTTCCAACCCAGACCTGGCAACCCTAAATAACAAGCAATACACAAAATCCTTGGCAATTCTCATGTCTCCTCCCCTGCAGTTCCACTCAAGGAAATCAAGCCGACTGCACTTGCAGCAACATTTCAGCTCTATGCCCAGAAAAGCTTTACATATTTCTGCAAGTCAGGCTGCTCCCGGACCAGGGGCAGCTGTGCACAGTTCGAAGTGGGTCTGACATATGACTAACTATGCCTAGAATCAGGCTGCAAAAATTGCAGGAGAGAGAAATTCAAACAGAAAGAGGGTTTTTTCCCCCCTAGTTTGCAACAGAAACCACAGCTGCCTGATTAATTCTTCTAGGAAGCGATCAAAGGCACTGATTGCATTTGTGTCCAGAATGCCTGGATTGAACTTCTGCAAGGTCCCTGGAGAGCCTGCTAGAATTAACACAGCCTGTCTGATTTAGCTGAAACTGCCCCTGTGCTTTTAATAGGAACTGTGGTGTTTTGACATGTAAATACTGTCCGTGTTTTACCTCTACATTTTATTGTGGAGTTTTAAATGTATCTTGATGTGATCTAAAATGGAGGCCTGTAGACTCTGAAAGTTAGGTGAGTGAAGTGGGTTGTGATTGGATGGTAGCTAGACCCCCCCCATGGGACCACCAGGGTCATCTAGTCCAACCCCCTGCACAATGCAGGAAATTCACACATGTCTTCCCTCCCATACACACACAATGACCCCCTGCTCGATGCCCAGAAGAGGGTGGGGGGGTCCTCCAGGATCCCTGACCAAATTGCTTCCTGATTCCAAAGTGGTGATCAGCACTTCCCTGGGCAGGTAAGATAGGGCCACGAGAACTAAGCACTGAGGCAACCCTTCCTGCCCCTCCCTTTCATGAACTGCCTAAGTTCAGAGAACCGCATTGTTGTCAGATGGCCATCTAGCCTCTATTTAAAAACCTCCAAAGAAGGAGAGTCCACCACCTCCAGAGGAAGCCTGTTCCACTGAGGAACCACTTTGTCAGGAAGTTCTTTCTAATGTTTAACCGAAAACTCTTCTGATTTAATTTCAGCCAGTTGGTTCTGGTCTGACCTTCTGGGGCAACAGAAAACAACTCCTCACCATACTCTGTAGGACAGCCCTTCAAGTACTTGAAGACAGTTATCATAACACCTCTCAGTCGTCTCCTCTCCAGGCTAAACATACCCAGCTCCTTCAACCTTTCCTCATAGGACTTGGTCTCCAGACCCCTCACCATCTTTGTTGCCCTCCTCTGGACATGTTCCAGCTTGTCTATATCCTTCTTAAATTGTGGTGCCCAAAACTGAACACAATACTCTAGGGGAGGTCTAACCAGAGCAGAGTAAAGTGATATCATCATTTCACGTGATCTGGACACTACACTTCTGTTGATACAGCCCGAAATCAGAGTTGCCTTTTTAGCTACTGCCTCACACTGCTGACTTATGTTCGCTGTATGGTCTACTAAGGCCCCTAGATCCTTTCCGCATATACTACCACCAAGACAAGTCTCCCCCATCCTACATTATGTATTTGATCTTTCCTACTTAAATGGAGAACTTTACATTTATCCCCATTGAAATTCATCTTATTTGTTTTAGCCCAGTTTTCCAGCCTGTTAAGATCATCCTGTATCATTTTTGCCAGAAAAATAAATGATCAAGATGGCAACAGAGCAGTAGCAGCTTAGTCAAGGCTCTGTCTTTTAACTGTTAATATGAAATCTTCTCTTTGAACATACTGCAGTCCAGTGCCAACAAGATAACATAAGGACAATTATATCACCCTGGAATACTTTGAAGATGGCTAGAGGAAAAACCAAAGGAAAAATCAGCATTGATTAAGTCTATTTGTTAAGTATAAACCACCCAAAGTTGGCAGCAAGACAGACTGATTAGAAGTTGAGGAATAGCTCCAACTCATGGGATAGGAGGAAAGAAGGGGGGAAATGAAGGCATATAAGAAAAGACTCAGGAGGAACTCCCATTCACAACCAGCCTCTACCCCCAAGTCAGCAAAACAGTTGTGTGTAGATGACCCATTCTGGGAAGAATTGGTGAGTGAAATATCTTTTAAGAGAAGAGGAGATTGAATTTATACGCCCTTTCCTTTCCCCTCACCACAACAGACAACCTGTGAGGTAGGTGGGGCTGAGAGAGCTCTCTCGAGAACTGCCCTTGAGAGAACAGCTCTGATAAAACTTGTGACTGACCCAAGGTCACACCAGCAGCTGCGTGTGGAGAAGTGGGGAATCAAACCTGGTTCTCTCAGATTAGAGTCCATGCTCCTAACCACTACACCAAACTGGCTGTCTACCTCCACAATACAAGAGCTAAAGATAGGGATGCACTACAAGAACAAAGTACTCAAATGCCACACCCCTATGAGAATGACACAGCAGGGGATGAAAGAAGGAAGCTGTTTGCCACCCAGCAGCTAATTTAAAGATCATTAATTTAGATATGGTTCCTCTGGGAAGAAATGTGGGAGAAACACTCAAAGATGATCAGGAGACCAATGTTTACTCATTGCAGACACTGTGGTAGCTATTTTCCAACAACTTAACAAAATCTCATCTAAACTGGATGCCCTAAGAGATGTTAAATGAATTTCGAAAGCCAGGTGCAATCAATCAGAGAGTACTGAACACAACCATTGCCTCCTCAGCAAAAATGCAGGGGGGGGGGGAGATTTGTCTTCAACTACTCTCAGATCTCAAATTAACAAACCAGGGCAGCTAACTACAAGGGCAACAGACAGTTTAACCCTGCAAAACAACCAAATAGTATTGCTAATTGCTCGAAATTCTCTGAATCAAGGTTTTTAGGTGAACAGAAGAGAAATCACCTGTTCACTGAGCCAGCTATTCCGTATAGAGCAGGGTTGCCATCCCCCCCCGGCGGGATAGGGGTGGAGGTTACCCCCTTTTGAGCCCCCCCAATCTGCCACTGCACAGCTGGCCGGCGGGGGCAATGACATCACTGTATACAGGTGACATCATCACATAGGGCATGTTGCATGGAGGATGTTCTAGCATTTTTTGGGGGGGAACTCTGTGGTGACCATAGAGTTTCCCCCAAATGCTAAAGCATCCCCCACGTAGCATGCCCTGCACAATGATGTCATTGTCATCACACCTTTATTGGCATTGTAAAAGGGGGAACATTGAGCAAATACATAAAAATTTACAAGTTAAGATATCCCAAGATTACAATATATTGCTTCGTATAAAAGCGGTGACATATGAAAATTGTGCCACTGAATCAGTTATATACAATGATGTCACCTCTGAGTGATGTCATTGCACTGGGCCTGTCAGGCATGGGCAGGGCTGCTCAGGGGCAGGGCCCTGCAAGATGATGACACTTCCGGTGCTTCACACACATGCCAGAAGACACCAGGAAGACTGGAGCCCCTGCTGCAATGCAGTAAGGAGGACCTGGCAACCCTAATATGGAGCCATGTTTTGTGGACCTCGAGCAAACAATTAAACTCCCTGCCAGTTCCCCACTATTGGAGAGTCCTATTAACATTCAAGCAATCTATTGTCCCTCTTAAGCTGCTGAGAATGAAGGGATTTCTTGCTCTCTTTCATATAAGCCCTGTCAGAGCCTTCGCAGAGGAATGGAAGAAAGCATTACTGACAGGAGTGGTAAATAAAGCACATTTTGTAGGGCCTTCCAAATCAGATCAAAAGAGATCTAAATGATCTTCTCCAGCGTACACCTCTGGGACTGTTAAATACTGGGTTCTGGACACATTGCAGTGATCAGCTCTAGTTTATTCAGTGATTTCAGCACACTACTAGGACAAGCTAGCAGGGCTGGAGCATGCAAAACACCACACCCAACACACACACACTCCCAGTGGGAGGAGGAGATTGGATTTATACCCCGCCCTTCACGTGGAGTCTCAGAGTGGCTTACAAACTCCTTTCCCTTCCCCTCCCCACAACAGACACCCTGTGAGGTGGGTGGGGCTGAGAGAGCTCTGAAACAAACTGCTCTTTTTTAAGGACAGCTGTGCCAGAGCTTGTGACTGACCCAAGGTCACATCAGCAGGTGCAAGTGGAGGAGTGGGGAATCAAACCTGGTTCTCCCAGATTACAGTCCGCGCACTTAACCATGACACCAAACTGGCTCTTTACATTACACTGCTTATCTATTGGTTAGTTCCTGGATCCAGGTGAGCTATTGTTCTAGAGAAGCAAGCTCAACCCGTTCTAGGTACCACTAGAGATAAGCCCACTATTGAAGGGGGCAGAGCAATCCATGACTAATTTATCTAATTTGAAGGAACCATCAAACATATTAGTCTCAACTAATGTACAGTTAAACAGTGAGACCAGCAAACCCCCCCCCCCCCAATGTGCAACTAGCATGAAACAATAATCGGCTAATCTCCTGAGCCTTTCAGAACCCAGCAGTGGGACACGTATGGAAATGTCAAATCTGGATGGTCCCTTGTTCACCTCATCCCCCATCAAATCTAAAAACCTGCTGGCTGTCACTCACCCTCCAGCAGAAGGATCCCAGTTATTTGATTCCAGCTCTTCAAAATCAAACTCAACTATTTTACTTAAAGACTTTGACGTCAATAAAACAGCAGATATGGAATTGTGGTGCCAGGACATAAAACACCAATTTCTAAAGATGCTAAGACTCAAACAACAGAAAAATTGCTGCAACTGAGCAAAACTACTGCAAACCAAGCAAAAGGTCCTGCCAAGATAATTGTACCAAGATTTTTTAAATAAATATTTACTTATTTAATTATGATTTATATTTTGTTATATAAATATGAAACCATGGCATCCTTTCTTTTGTTTTATGTGAGAATGATAGTCTTGTTTAGAAGGTCTCTTCCACTGGACCTTAGAATATGAACTCAGGTTCACTCGATCCTTAGTAAAGATTTCCCTGATTTGAAACAATCTAACACTAGTAATTCTGAGAGCTTTGGTCCCTTGTTTTCAAAGATGAGAAATCAGTATTTTATAGCTGAAATTTATGTATAATTGTATCTCCAATAACTGTTCTGGTTTTGCATTATTCTTGTGTCTAAACTGCATTTTGGAACTTTTAAAAATTTATGAATTACTTCAGTGTATAAATACCCAATTAGTCGATTGTTTTATAAATTATTTCTCTACAATATTCAGACTGAAGAAATAATTTGAAATGGATCCAATTGCAGGTGCCAAGTTTGTTGGATAAAGCCCCCTTAGGTCCTAGGTTGAATTTTTTTTTTCTTGTCTCTCAGTTTAGTTAGCTTATTTTTTGTTATACTTTTTATATTACACTGTAATGAGATAAGTTAAATTTTGTAAAAAAAAAAATATTAAAATCATCCTGCATCCTGACTCTGTCTTCTACTGTATTTGCTACCCCTCCCAATTTAGTTTCATCTGCAAATTTGATAAGCATTCCCTCTGTTTCTTCGACCAAATAATGTATAGATATGTTGAACAAAACAAGTCCCAGGACAGATCCCTGAGTTGACTGGGTGGTTCAGAGAGAGGCTGTGTGTGTGTGTGTGTGTGTGTGTGTGTGTGTGTGTGTGCCATAGTTAGTGCTGAGCTCTGAGTGTGGGTGTGGGTGGAGGAAGGAGTTTGAGGGAGGAGCTGTAGAATGCTGGGAGAGAAAGCTGTGTTCTCTGGGGGAAGGTATTCACCGAAGTGGCGGGTGAAGCAAATAAGTCTGTATGGAAGATACTGGCCTAAGTGGCAAGCAATAAAAATAAGCCTCTATGTGGAAGTTATGAGCCAAAATGTCAAGTGACAAAATAAGTCTGTGTCGAAGTTACCAGCCTAAATGGGAAGTGAAAAAAATAAGCCTCTGTGTGGAAGTTATTCACCATAGTGGCAAGTGAGGAAAATAAGGCTGCAGTCACATACACGAAATAATCCACTTTCAGTGCACTTTCCAACTGGATTTTACTGTGTGAACTGGCAAAATCCAGTTGGGAAGTGCATTGAAAGTGAATCGAAAGTGAATTATTTAGTGTGTGTGACTGCAACCCAAGGCCCAATCTGCACCTAGCGTTTTACCAAACCCACGCTGGAACAGAAATTCCCCTCTACATTGCATGCCACTTTCACTTTGATTGTTGGATTTTATGGCAGTGTCCAGACTGCATGCCGCCTTCACTTCGTTTGATCTCTCGGTGTTATGGTACTTTCTGCATAGATTTACAGTCATTTTATGGCCATTCGGGGTGACTTTGCAGTCAGTATGGTGTTGGCCTCAGGTATTTGAATGTGATTTTGAGCCTCATCTTTTTCTGTTCCACTGTGGGTTTGGTAAAGGTAAAGGTTTCCCTTGCTCGAAAGCCAGTCAAATCCGGCATATTGTTTAAATACAACATCATCAGAGAGGAATCTCCCAGAGATGGGAACTTGTGCTGCCCCCAGTGAGTGTTAACTGTAGGCAGTAGTAGTTTGGTAAAACTGCTGTGTATCTTTAAGAGTAGTTGCACCTGGGAATTGTAGTTCTCAGTTAGGGGTCCCAGCAGCTTCCCTCTGACTGGCTCATTAGGGGAATTTCCTGAGCTCAGAGGCGCAAAGATAGGAGTTTTATTGCTCTTTTCCTGCTTCTTTGTCTATCCTTACTGCGAAGGAGAAGGGGAAGCTCATCTCTTTCTCACCACAGCCATAGAATTGACCCAGATCACAAAGATGTAACTTCTCTATCCAGCTATCAGGTTGATTGTGAGTAAATGATCTACTGAATGCATGCAGGGCCGGCTCCAGCTTATTTTGCACCCTAGGCGAGGATCCCTTCTGGGGGCCCCGTGCGCCCACCAATTTTCAAAAATAAATGCACTTTAGGAAGAATGAAAAACACAAATAATCAAGAAACTCCCAGAGTACGGGGGCCGGGTGCAGTTTGGTGCCCCTAAGGGCCGTCCTGCTCTAGGCGATCACCTATGTGAGCCGGCCCTGAATGCATGTGAAGTTAAATAAAGATGATTTAAGCTCTCTTCAGTGGTTGTGTGTTGACTCACACCTGGAAAGTGTTGCCTTAGCTGCAGCTCACGCTGGACAGGACAGTGAGAAAGAGTGATGAAGTTCCCCACCACCACCAGTGTGAAAAAAGAGAGATGATGCATTCTCCAGCCCTTAAAGGAAAAAGGCATTAAAAGCTGTTTCTAATGTGCATGATAAAGGCTGGAAGAACAACTCTCTTTATACCCCACCATTTGCTCTTGGCATCAAACTAACAAGCTGAATTGTTACAAGTAAGCAACTCATCTCTCCAGCGCCTGCATGCATGTCTCTCCAGCCATGTCTCCAGCAACGTCTCCAACCCTCCCAAGAAAATTTTATTGCATGCCCCAGCACAGTTTTTCTGTGTCTTCCCATCGCGTAAACAGAAAGGCTGCATATTTGGAGGTACCACTGGAAAAGCAAATGCTCGCTGTTCCTTTGCCTCTCTTGAGTTTGCATTCCAGAGCATTTACATGCAAAATAGCCTGCTCTCTCTCTCTCTGCCAGCCCTATTGTGTTGCAAAGTTCCCCAGGCTCACAGAGGCTTGTCCATCTCAGCTTCTCTTTATGTGCCCGAAACATTGAGAGCAAACCTCCTAACGGGAAAGAAAGCTATATGCAGCAAAAGTCCCCAAAGCAAAAAACGGGAACTAGCAAATCAGCTTTTTTCAATATCAGGAGTTACTCAGTTAAACAGCAGTAACTAGAGAGTGGCTCAAGCAACAGCATCTAGTGGCAACCAGCATAGCAAAGGGTGCAGCAGTCCCCTAGTGGCAGAATTGGGAATTGCAAGAAAGGCAATTTAGGTGCAAATCTATGCGCTCATGCCAATTCAGATGAGTGTCTTTGCCACAAGCATCCTAGAAAATGGGCGACCCTCCCTCCTGAAGCCATATCCAGAACACTTAACACTGATTGAAAGGGACTCTGGCTTGGGAGCTACAGTGTTCCAGACAACAAAGGATGACAACGAACCCACTCCATCTATAGAGGACAAACAGTTCCTGCAGCTGATGGACAAGGGGTTCAGGCAAGAAGAATCTGGAAGTTGGGTGGCTCCGCTTCCTTTCCGTGTGCTGAGACAGCGTTTACCCAACAACCACAAACAGGCCCTGTCTCGACTCAGCACCTTGCGCAGGACTCTAGAAAGGAAGCCTGAGATGAAGGTACATTTTGTGGAATTCATAGACAAAATGCTTCATAACAAGCATGCAGAACTCGTGCCTCCTCTGAAAGAAGGTAAGGCATGTTGGTATCTCCCATTCTTTGGAGTATACCATCCACAGAAGCCAGGTCAGATCCAAGTGGTCTTCGATGCAAGCGCACAGTTCCAAGGTCTTTCACTGAACAGGGTCCTCCTCACAGGGCCAGACTTGACTAACAGCCTACTTGGCGTGCTGATCCGTTTCAGGAAGGAAATCATAGCAGTCATGGCAGACATCCAGCAGATGTTTTACTCCTTCCTTGTCAGAGAAGACCAGCGCAACTACTTGCGTTTATTTTCTTTTCTTTTCTTTTTTGCATCCCCCTAAGGGGAGTTTTTTATTGGTTTTTTCACAACACTACAAACTACAACTGAAAATATAGGAAGGGAAACTACCTCTAAGGAGAAAGAAAAGAAACCCACTAATAACTAAAACTGAACTACTTGCGATTCTTGTGGTTCAGCGATGAACAACATAGCCAGCAAGTCACTGAATATCGAACGAGGGTGTATGTTTTTGGAAATTTTCCATCTCCTGCCATCGCCAACTATGGGTTACACCAAACTACACGTATAGGAGAAGAGAAGTATGGTCTGTGTGACGAAATGGCTGCCAGGCCTTAAAATGGATACCAGCCTGGTAGTTCCTTATGGGTGTGGGGGGGTACTCCATAGGGAACAATGGAGCTGCCATACCTCCCTGCCTACACTTCCCAGCAGCCTTGAGGGGAAAGAGCGGGAAAAGAGGGACACACCCCAGGGGCGGGGCCAAGGAGAGAGTGGCTTTTTGGCTCCCGAGGGGAAAAAGAGGCAGTCTCAGCCTGGTCTTCTGCGTGGACGGCAGGTTCCAGTGAGAGCACAGGTGGGACTCCTGTCACCAGAGACTCCGTGGGCAGTCCAGGCCACGATTGACCGTGGTGGAGAGCCAGGAGGGTGGCAGTGCTGGTGGCCAGTCCTGAACAGGAGGGCTGGAGTTTCTCTCCCCAGAGGAGAGGGAAACGCAAATCCTGGCCTGAGGCCGCAATCATTTGCAGAGAGTACAGTTGTACTTTTGTTCAGCTCAATCATTTCTAGCCTTATCTTGACGTCCTATTAAAAGTATAGCATCTTCAACTGGGCATCCTACCAGCTCAGCTCATCAAATATGTGGCTATTTTTCTATGCAAGCATTTCCTTGTCAGAGAAGACCAGCGCAACTATTTGCGTTTATTTTCTTTTCTTTTCTTTTTTGCATCCCCCTAAGGGGAGTTTTTTATTGGTTTTTTCACAACACTACAAACTACAACTGAAAATATAGGAAGGGAAACTACCTCTAAGGAGAAAGAAAAGAAACCCACTAATAACTAAAACTGAACTACTTGCGATTCTTGTGGTTCAGCGATGAACAACATAGCCAGCAAGTCACTGAATATCGAACGAGGGTGTATGTTTTTGGAAATTTTCCATCTCCTGCCATCGCCAACTATGGGTTACACCAAACTACACGTATAGGAGAAGAGAAGTATGGTCTGTGTGACGAAATGGCTGCCAGGCCTTAAAATGGATACCAGCCTGGTAGTTCCTTATGGGTGTGGGGGGGTACTCCATAGGGAACAATGGAGCTGCCATACCTCCCTGCCTACACTTCCCAGCAGCCTTGAGGGGAAAGAGCGGGAAAAGAGGGACACACCCCAGGGGCGGGGCCAAGGAGAAATGGGCTTTTTGGGCTCCTGAGGGGAAAAGAGTCAGTCTCAGCCTGGTCTTCAGCGTGGATGGCAGGTTCAAGTGAGAGTACAGGTGGGATTCCTGTTACCAGAGACTCTGTGGGCAATCCAGGCCACCATAGATCGTGGTGGAGAGCCAGGAGGGTGGCAGTGCTGGTGACCAGTCCTGAACAGGAGGGCTGGAGTTTCTCTCCACAACAGGAGGGGGAAACGCAAATCCGGGCCTGAGGCCACAATCCACTAAAGGGGTAGAGAGGGTGTTGCGTTTTTATCCTGTTTATTTTCTGTGCCCCAGTTGTGTTGAAGTGCCTGTGTTTATTGTCTGTGCCCAATATGTCTATAGTTAAATAAATCTTCCTTTTTTGAATTTAAAAAGCCTGGTGTGCCTTAACCACATAGTCCTCCCGGCTCTGCACGTTACCAGGGGCAAAGGGAGGCCAGGGAACACAAACGGGCCTAGACTCTCCAGGGGGTGCCCAAAGATCGAGGTACCCACTTCCCACGGTGGGGAATTTAGCCAGAGGGGTCTCATTGTCCCTCAAGGAAGGCGGTAACTCAATTCAGTGAGTGGTGGCAGCATTTAACGAAGATAAATAGTCCCACCAGGCAGGGTGGGAAGGCCAAAACAGGGGCTTGCGTGCCACAGGACGGCACCTCAGTCTCTCAGGGCTGAGGGCGGGTCCCCGTTTCGCCACAGGCTGGATGCTAGACAATTTGTGGAATGAGACTTCTATGTCAACGATGGACTGAAGTCTGTACCCACTCTGGAGGAAGCCATAGACTTGTTAAAAAGGACACAGAAGATGCTGGCTGCAGCAAACCTTAACCTGCATAAAATCGCATCCAACAGTATGCATGTATTGGCAGCATTCGACCCAGAAGATCGTGCCAAAGGTCTGAGGGACCTACACCTGGGCAACGATGCTCCCGACAGCCCCCTCATCCAACACAGCCTTGGTCTAAGTTGGGAACTAAAGAGGGACACCTTCACTTTTTGAGTGCCAGCTTCAGAAAAGCAGTTTACCAGGTGAGGTGTTTTGTCAATAGTGAACAGCTTGTTCGATCCTTTGGGGTTCGCAGCTCCAGTGTCAATCCCAGGGAAGCATCTATTACGTGCACTCCCTCAGGGAACCAAAGATTGGGACGAACCTCTTCCCCTTGACCAGAGACAAGACTGGGAAGCATGGAGAGACTCCCTTGGCAGTCTACAAGGCATACATCTATCCTATCCTTATGTTCCAATCTCACCAGCCGCCACCTCCCGCAGAGAACTGCACATCTTCTCAGACGCATCAACCAAGGCAATAGCAGCAGTAGCATACCTCAGGGTCACCGGTGGGGAGAGTTGTGTCCACATGGGATTTGTCATGGGAAAGGCTAAGGACACACTATTCCAAGGTTGGAACTGTGTGGTGCTGTGTTAGCCGTGGAGCTGGCAGACATGATACAGAGAGAAATGGATCTTCAGTTCAAAGCCACAACCTTCTACACAGACAGCAAAGTGGTGTTAGGTTACATTACACAATCAGAGCTGGCGATTCGTGTATGTGAGCAACAGAGTGGAACGCATCAGGCAGTCTTCGCATCCTGAGCAGTGGAGATATGTCCCCACGGATCAAAATCCTGCAGACCATGTGACACATTCTATCCTGGCATCTCAGCTAGCTGAGTCAACCTGGCTGAAAGGCCCTGAACTCCTTCTCCATCCAGACAGACCTTTGCAACATAAGGAGGACCACCACGAGCTCCTAGACCCAGATGAGGACACTGAGGTACGGCCTCAAATCATCTGCATGGCAATGAAGGTTGAGACAAGATGCCACCTGATAGAGGTACGACACTTTGAGCGCTTCTCCTGTTGGACACCACTTGTCCTAGGAATGGCACGTATCATCCACTATTTGTATCGTCGGAAAACTGAACTAACCCGGCTAGATGAGCAACGTTGGGCAGAGAAGCTAGTCCTACGCAGTGTGCAATGTGAGTCTTATTCACAGGAGTTCGAGTGTCTCAAAAAGGAGAGAACAGTACTAAAGACCAGCCCCCTCTTCAGGTTGAACCCCTTCCTTGATGACGATGGGCTACTCCGAGTAGGGGGACGCTTGAATATGGCTGATGTGGCACCAGCAGTGATGAATCCAGTCATCCCCCAGCTCAGCAGCACATCACCCTCCTGCTGGTGTGACACTACCACGAATGGGTCCGTCACCAAGGATGGCATCTCACAGAAGGAGCCATCAGGGCAGCAGGCCTGTGGATTGTCGGATCGAAGAAATGCATTGCTGCAATACTTCAGAGATGTATACAGTGTCATAAGCTCAAGGGGCTCTATCAGCAGCAGAAGATGGCTGATCTACCACCAGACCGTCTCAGTACAGAGCCCCCCTTTACCAATGTAGGCCTCGACATGTTCGGGCCCTGGAGTGTGGTGATACACAAAACTAGAGGAGGGCAGGCGAACAGCAAGCGTTGGGCTCTGCTCTTCACATGCCTGAGTATCCGAGGTGTTCACATTGAGGTAATTGAGTCCATGGATACCTCCAGCTTCATAAATGCCCTCCATCATGCAGCACTTGGGTTTCAAACTGCTGAACTACTGACCTTCCAGCCTGCAGTTCAGCATCTTAACCACTGAGCCACCACAGCTCGGGTTTGGTAAAACAACACAGCAAATACTAGATGCAGAATGGGCCCAAGTCTGTATGGAAGTTATTTGCTAGAGACCCATTCTGCATCTAGCATTCACTTCACTGTTTTACCAAACCCACGTTGGAACAGAAATTCCCCCACTTTCATTTTCTTTGATTGTCAGATTTTATCATAGCCTCCACAATGCATGCTGGCTTCATTTCCTTTGATATCTCAGTTTTATGGTACTGTCTGCATAGATTTATTGCTGTTTTATGGCCATTCATGGGTGACTCTGTAGTCAGTACTGTGTTGGCCCATGATATTTGAATGCATTTGAAGGCAACACCCTGAGGGTGCCAAGGTTCTTTGACTTGTGTGGCTAACCAATTAAACCACACAGTGAGATCAAAAAATCCAAGTACCAAAAAGGTAGAAAAAGTTTTATTCGAATAAGGGACAACATACAGCCAAAATTTTAGCTCAGATGTCCAGCGACTAACAGCTTTGACTTATATACTCTTGTTGCTCCTCTCAATTTTATATCACCGCTGACATCATTTACACATGTGTACTTTGATTTTCTTTGTTGTAGAAGAAGAGGAAGAAGAAGAAGAAGAGATTAGATTTATACCCTGCCCTTCACTTGAAGTCTCAGAGCGTCTCACAAACTCATTTCCTTTCCCCTCCCCACAACAGACACCCTTTGAGGTAGGTGGGGCTGAGAGAGCTCTTTCCAGAACAGTCCTTGAGAGAGCAGCTCTGACAGAACTATGACTTGCCCAGGGTCATCCAGCAGCTGCAAGTGGAGGAGTGGGGAATCAAATGTGGTTCTCCCAGATTAGAGTCTGTACATTTAACCATTACACCAAACTGGTGAATGAATTAATCTCATACTTGACAAACAAGATGTTACTGGCCATGTTTCAGCTTTACAAATTCAGGTGCCTGTCTTGTTAAGATGATATGTCCATCCTCTTGGCTGTTCTCTGGGACTTGCTCACCTCTGAATGAACTTACAGGCTAAATTCATATTAAATACAGGATTTAACTTTTCCTGTTTTGATATGGTTCCGCTATATCAATACATGCATATATGTGTATAAAAAGCACTTTTAATAACTTTTCTGTAAGCTTATTCTCACTAAAGGTATATAAAATATTAAAAATATAAGATTGTACTGATATTCCAAAGAATTAAACTCTTTATATGCATTTTCTAATGTTCCAAAACATCCTATGACATAAAGCTTTTATAGATATCTTAAACCCACCTGTTATCCTTTATCAGGCAAGCCGTCTTTACTGCGAAGGTACAAACCCCTTGTTTTGACTGTGTGCATGTTTAAGTACAAGTTGTCTAAATATACCATTTTGCTTTAGCCAGTAGGGGTCCTTCTGCTATAACATATAAATTCTGCATTTTAATAAGCCTTTTTAATTGTTGGGAAACTTGTGATTAATGTTTTCTTTTCTGGCTGTACTTCAAAATAACAATGTACCTGCTCATTAGCTCATGGAAATATTTTTGGCAATCTTTGCTTGTTAAAATAATGCTTGGTTTAATTTTAAATCCTTGTCTCATAGCTGTGTATCAATAAATCTTGTCATAGTCTTTGGCTAATAAGCAAAGCTTCTTATTAAAGAATAAAGAATTTAGCTAGCTTTCTCTTCCTACAAACATTCAGAAATATCTACCAAGCCTTAAACTACAGTCATTCTCAGCTATAAACAAGATATTAAAAGTTGTGTTTTAAATCCTTGAGGCAGTCTCAGCCTGGTCTTCTGCGTGGACGGCAGGTTCCAGTGAGAGCACAGGTGGGACTCCTGTCACCAGAGACTCCGTGGGCAGTCCAGGCCACGATTGACCGTGGTGGAGAGCCAGGAGGGTGGCAGTGCTGGTGGCCAGTCCTGAACAGGAGGGCTGGAGTTTCTCTCCCCAGAGGAGAGGGAAACGCAAATCCTGGCCTGAGGCCGCAATCATTTGCAGAGAGTACAGTTGTACTTTTGTTCAGCTCAATCATTTCTAGCCTTATCTTGACGTCCTATTAAAAGTATAGCATCTTCAACTGGGCATCCTACCAGCTCAGCTCATCAAATATGTGGCTATTTTTCTATGCAAGCAAACAGTTTATTTGCCTTAAAACAATGGGCTGCTGAAAAGGCATATATAATAAGATTTCTAATAACTCAGTATTAATATGTTAAAGCATTTTAAACTTTAAGAAGAAGTTAGCTTGATTTTCCTTATTAAAATTACTAAAAATCAGAAGCCATAATGAACTTCTGAACTCATTCCTTTGAAGCAGAGAGCCTAGATGTAAATCTTCACTTTTGACAGCTCGTTACCATACCAGCCTCATTAATAGTGTACTGATGTTTTCTTGGTGCTAGGATACCTGTTCATTAAGAAATTCCTTTCTTTGACCATTAAATAGGATATAAGACAGCTGTTTCTAGCATTCTGCTTGGTATTGACTAGTTTGCCAACTTGTTTCAGGAAATCCCCAAGTCTTTTCCCAAAGACCTCTGAAATACCAGCAATAATCACTAGATTATCATTTGAACCTCTGCATTTCCTCTACATGGTTTTGAGCAGCATCTTTTTCTGTTCCAGTGTGGGTCTGGTAAAACAATGGAGGGAATGCTAGATGCAGAATGGGCCTTAGTGTCATATGAGAAAATGACTCTGCATGGAAGTTATTCAGTTAAGTGGCAAGTGAGAAAATCAGCCTTCGTGGCCGTTTAAGGTCTGCTTAAGGAACTTTAGAGAAACAGGAAGAACTATACACCTGTCAGAAGCTATTATGCCTGTCAGAAACCATTAAAGGTAAAGGTAAAGGGTCCCTTGCTCGAAAGCCAGTCGAGTCCGACACTAGGGTTGCGGTGCTCATCTCCATTTCAAAGCCGAAGAGCCAGCGCTGTCTGAAGACGTTTCCGTGGTCATGTGGCCAGCATGACTAAACATCAAGGCGCACGGAACGCTGTTACCTTCCCACCGAAGTGGTCCCTATTTATCTACTTGCAATTTCTTGCTTTTGAACTGCTAGGTTGGCAGGAGCTGGAACTAGAGATGGGAGCTCACTCCATCATGCGGCACCTGGGTCTCGAACTGGTGAACTACTGACCTTCCACAGCCTGCAGTTCAGCGTCTTAACCACTTGAGCCACCGCAGCTCCTCAGAAACCATTAGCCTGTTATAAATAAACTCTATTCATGTTTAAGAGAACAAATCTTTATTTTAGTGTAAAGGATCCCCTTTTACCTGTTCTCACAGTGCGCATGAGCAGCCACTCATGAACACAGGAAGCCCCGCTTAGCAGCAGTCTGGAGCTGCACAGGGTCTTGCACTGCCCACTGCCCATTTTAAGATTACAGCAGTTATATTCTGCTCAGGATGTGAACTGCTCTGCTCATGGGGGGGTGGGGTTAGAGGGAACATTTACCTCAGAGCTAGCCCCCCATGCCTTGGCCATTCTGCCCTTCCACCATATACCACCAAGCCATCCTGTTCTTTGGGTCCAGTTCAGAATTCTAAGGGGAAAGCCTTTAGTGGCAGCAAAAATAAGTAGGGGAACACTAAGGAAGGCCAGGAGGCAGCAGAACACACGTCACCTCAGAACACTACAGAGAGGTGCCCTTACGGAGGGTACACATAAAGGGGCCACACAGAGAAGAAGAGAAACATTACAGGGACCCTTCCAGCAGAAATTAAGTAGGCAAACGTTAGGGTTGCCAATTGACTAAGAAAGCCAGTGTGGTCCAGATAGGGTTGCCAACCTCCAGGTGGGGCCCAGAGGTCTTCTGGAATTACAACTGATCTCCACACTACAGAGACCAGTTTCCTGGCAACCCTAACAAGTCACATGTCTAAGAACTGTAAACAGCGGCTCAGTTCCTGCATTCCACCTCTCCAGATGATAAAGAGCTAATATGGTTGCCAACTCGGGGTCAAGAAATGTGTGGAGATTTGGGGTTAGATCTTGAGGAGTGACATCAGCGGGGTCTGATCCCATGGAGTCCACCCTTCAAAGCAGCCATTTTCTCCAGCGGAAGAAAACTCTGTCAACTGGAGGTCAGTTGTAGTTCCAGGAGATCCCCAGTCCCCACCTGGAGGTTGGCAACCCTAAGAGGGAATCACATGATCCTCTGTACAAGCTAAACTTTAAGAAGACAAGTTCACACACACCCTTTTTACTACAGTGGCTTACGTGCAAAATTCCTCATCCTCCTTTGAGAAAGTAGTCTACTATGTTACTCCAGTCCAATTTTATCTCCTTTTTTATGTGAACTAGACTTAACAGAAAGTAATAGAAACAAGAAAGCAGAAAGCTTCATGGAACTGCTAACGCTTACGAGAGCTTGGCTCATGAAATTCTGTTTTAACACAATGGAGTGCTAGGTTTTCTTTGATACTCAATAGGATTCTTTCCGGACACCATTGAGATTTGGAGAAACGTAGTTTATAGTAGGGCAGCACTTGTTAAACACTTTAAAACAAAAACTGAAGTCAGAATATGGCTTCTTTATACTCCCTCAGGGCCCTGCAGAACTAATCATTTTGGCTGTTATCTATGGCCCCTGAAACAGAGAGAGTCTGAAAGAGTTTACTTCAGTAGTCATAACAATTGGGCCAAACAGCCCAATTCTCAGGACATGGAGAAAGGAACAGAGGGAAAGTACCAGAGCAGGGAACACGGAGTAAAAAGAAACACTGTAGTATAGAATGGGTCATGTGTTCTTTCCCTTTTCTCCAACAACTGGACAAGGCATAGAGGTTGTAGCTGGTTTTTATGTTTTGCAAAATCCCTATGGTTGGCAGCTATGAGTTGGGAAATTCCTGGAGATTTGGGGGGGGTGGAGTTTGAGAAGGGGAGGGACCTCAGCGGAGTATAATGCCATGGAGTCCACCTTCCAAAACAGCCATTTTTCTCCAGGGGAATTGATCTCTATAGCCTGGAGATCTGTTGGAGTTCTGGCAGATCTCCAGCCACCCCTTGGAGGCTAGAATAAATTAATGGAAGTACAGCAAAGAGGGTTGTGCATATAACAGCACAGTCAAAAACTGTAACACTGTACCCAAAAATACTTGACACTTGATTCAAAATATTCTTATATTAACAGTGTAGTACTCTAAATAACCATTCAGATCCATTCCAAAGGAACCAATGTAAATAGTCCAATAAAAAGGTAAAGGTTTCCCTTGCTCGAAAGCCAATCCGACTCTAGGGTTACGGTGCTCATCTCCGTTTCAAAGCCGAAGACCAGCACTGTCCAAAGACGTTTCCATGGTCATGTGGCCGGCATGACTAAACACCAAGGTGCACGGAACGCTGTTACCTTCCCACTGAAGTGGTACCTATTTATCTACTTGCAATTTCTTGCTTTCGAACTGCTAGGTTGGCAGGAGCTGGAACTAGAGACTGGAGCTCACTCCGTCATGCGGCAACTCGGGTCTCGAACTGCTGAACTACCGACCTTCCACAGCTTGCAGTTCAGCGTCTTAACCACTTGAGCCACCGCAGCTCCTAAATAGTCCAATACAGTTCAACAAATTCCTAACAGTTAATAAATGTCCACAAAACTGACTTCTGGTTTTGGCGTTTGCCATGGTGGTCGCTTCTCCTGATCCTCCGGGAGAAGACTGCCAGGGCCCATGGTGAGGAGGGGGCGCGATTGTCCATGCCACTTCCAGAGCCTCTGCAGGAGGCTCCCAGCCATGGGCACTAGGAGGTTCTTCCCCTGGCGAGCCTGCCAGCGAAGGGGGGGCCTCACCATGCCCCAGAGGTCCTGCCACGGAGTGTTCCGAATGGGAATTAGAAACACACACCGGAGCAAGCATTTGGTGGCCGAGTGACTGGAAAAGGAAACTAGATTTATCGTTGAAATGTGAGTTGGAGTTTAAGCAAGAACCACCAAAAATTTAAGTGGAAACCTACCCTTTGAAAGCAAGGGGGGGACTCTCCCCCGATAAGAAAAACTAAGCAAACTTTGCATTTATACAATACAAGAAAAAATAATCTGCCTGGGGAAGTGACTATAAGATTCTCAAGAAGACAAGTGAGAGATCAAATACTTAAAGCAACAAATGGATCTACCTTGAAGGTCAAAGACAAAGAAATAAAAGTGTTAAAGGACATTCCGTTTGAAATAAGAAGGAAGAGGAGGAAATATAGAGACTTGGTGACATTTTTACAAAAGAAAAACATCCCTTACAGATAATTAGTCCCCAAAGGTACAATCTTCAAATTCATGGACAAGAAAGAAAAAATTGACTCTGTTGAAAAGGCACATGAATTTTTGCATCTACATAGTCGTCCATCAGGAGAGGTAGAAGCGGAGAAAGAGGACAGCATCAAAGATAACAAAGAAGAAGGAGCAGCGGCAGCTTCAGATGAGGACTCAGACTTCAAATTAGGGGCAGTAGCCCCGAAGACAAGTTACCATTTGAGAAAGCAAAAATATGGACTTCTGGTTTGTGGATTGGTGACCTCGGGGGAGTGATTAGCACACCAGCGGCATGCAGGGGGGGCACCTCAAGTGGCATCCCCACGGAGCCTTTGTGATAGGCTCCAGGCCAGAGGGCTTTTGAGGGATAGCCTCTTCGACGGCTCAATGCCGGAGAATCGAGGCTTCCCTCCGCCCTGACGGTCCTGCCGTTGTGTGGCCTTCAGGCACAAGCTAATTCAACCAGGACAAGTGTGGGAGATCAAGCAGAATAATGAACGCTGTGAACGAGGTCAGAGATATGACCAACAATGAATGTGAGTTCAAAGTAAATGGAGTATTTTTTTAAAAAAATGGAATACCCCCCCCCCCCCGTGGGAAAAGCAGAGCGCAAAGAGGGACGCCTCTTAAGCGCATGGACAGATAAACATATCGAAGGGGGAAGGGAGGGAATAAACAGCGAGTCTATTTTGAGAGACTTACTTGAGTGCCAACAGTGAGGCGAAGAGTTTTTTGAGCCCTTGCGAAGTGGTTTGAAATTGTAAACAAAACTGTAAAATGGCGGCTTCCCGAGGAAAGTTAAAAACAAAAGCATCAGGCAGTCAGACATCCCAGAAGAGGGAGCAGACATCATGAAGATGTTAGCGGATATGCTCAAGCCGATGATGGAGCAACTCGATGGTATTAACCAGCAATTGACCTCGTTAAACCAAAACTTCGCTCTACAGCAGCGCCAGCTGGCAGAAACAGAGAAGAAAGTGGAGCATGCAACTGAGAAAATTATAGAGATGGACACCGCAAATAAGAAAATGAAGAAAAGAATGGGAGATGTGGAAACAAAACAAAACCTCCAAGAAAACTGTTTGTTACAGCTGCAAATGGAAAAGGCCAACATGATTCTTAGATTGCAGGGAGATCCTGAAACTGAAAAAGAAGACTTGAAGAAGACTCTGGGTGAGATTATTGCTCCAGTAACAGGCTTACCCGCAGAGGAAATAGTAAAAGATATGGAGACTGCCTATCGGGCTTACTCCAATTATAT
>NW_015163755.1:2224-42489 GCF_001447785.1 Gekko japonicus | reverse complement strand
GGTTTTTAGTTAGTGTGGATATCTTTCCTTTATCCATAGTTGTAGTCCCCCCTATATTTTTTTGTAGTTATATAGTCTTATGAAAAAATAATAAAAATATCCCTTCAGGGGTTTCAAAAAAAAAAAGAGAGAGAAAGCAAAAATATAAAAAATGAGATGTTATTACACTCTGAAAGCTCTTATAATGTATTATTATAAATAAGTCTTATATTGCTTATATTATTTAAAGTTATATTATCAGCATAAATTGATTGTTAGATGACCACATTCAATGAACTTGAATGGAATTATGAGCTAAAAGCTAAACTTGTTAAGCAATATGTATGACCACCATCTCTTGGGGTTTTAGTGGGTTTTCTTTACTTTGAAAAACAGCCTTGAATTGGGGGACAGGGTTTAGATGGGGGGGAATGAGCACAGAGGCAGGCATGTCATTTCGCAGTTTGGTCCTGGAAAATCCATTCATGGCTTCCCAACCTGCCCTACTCCCAGTGGATAATAAAGTGGGTGGGGCTGGCCCTGATGGGTGGCGTGTGCTGCAAGGGTGCTGTCATGTGCTGTCAGAGAATAAATCCACGTTTCGTTAGAAAGCAAAGTTTATTTCAAAGCATTGGAAAGAATACTCAAACACGTTCCTTGTTAGAACTGGGGACAAGCAGTTAGGGCAAACATGATAAAGGGATTCAAGTTAGCTACAGATCCAATGAATAACGTTCCCGCCGGCGGGCAGGGGAAAACGTTTGCGCGCCCAGGTCCTGGGAAACAGGCGCACAATAGACATAACACAGGTGCCGTTCTCAGGCTCGAGAAATAACAAGCTAGTGCAAAGCATACTCTCCCCCACATAACCTCCAGTTGTTTTAATTAGCGTTACAGCAGGAAAACACAGTAGCGAGCTGGCAGGGGTAGGAACCAGATATGTACAAAGAAGTCACACAGAACACCATGGCAGCTTGCTGACACAAGGGTGCTGTCATGTGCTGTCGACAGTGTGCCTACGTATTCCACCATCCTGTTTCCCACAACGGCCAATCAGATGCTGCTAGGAAGTGCACAATCATGCATGAAGGCAAGAGCGCTCCCTGACTTCCTCCTGCCTTAGCTAACAACAGATTTGCAGAGTATGGTTGCCAGTCTTCAGGTGGGGCCTGGAGATCTCCTGGAATTACAGCTGTTCTCCAGATGACAGAGATCTGTTCCCCTGGAGAAAATGGCAGCTTCGGAGGGTGAAGCCTATGCTCTGAAGAGCTCCTTCCCTTCCCCAAACCCAGCTCTCCCCATGCTCCGCCCCCAAAATCTCCAGGAATGTCCCTCCCCATGTACTGCCCCTTCCAGTGGGTGCCAGCTGCTGCCTAGCAACCCTAATCTTGGCCCATCTACACTAGCTCCCAATTTGCTTCCAGGCACAATTCATGGCGCTGACTTTTAAAGCCCTATATGGGTTGAGACTGCCTACTGCCTTGCCATTCCTCAAAAGTCATCTTTCTGAGGCCCTGTTTCAGGTACCCCACCTTCTGAGATTAGGCAGGTAGCAACCTGGGATAGGGTCTTCTTGGTCATTTTATCATTGTCTTATAAATTATTATTTATTAGATTTCTGGATCACCCATCCCTGCTATTGCAGGGCCCTGGGAGACATACAATGAATAACAACATTGCTATAAAAATTTTACCAAAAAAAACCCCCATTAACACCAGTAGATAAATTAAAACTCCAGATGGTGAACTAAATCCCCCCCTCCATTCCAGACTGCCAGGCCACCTTGTGAGCAAAGGAGGAGGAGAGGGGACAACATGGAGAGCATAAAAGGGTGCCAGGTAGAGTGGAAACTGTTGCTGTCCTCAGCTGAAATCCTAGCGGAACATATTTTACTTACAGGCCCCGTGGAACTGCATCAAGTCCCGCAGGGCATGAATGTTACTCTGCAGAGAGTCCCACCAGGTCCACTGAGAAAGCCCTGGCCCTGGTTGAGGACAGCCGGACATCTTTGGGGCCAGGAACCACCAGTAGATTGCTATCCAAGGAGCGTAACACTCTCCTAGGGACATATAAGAGGAGAGGGTCCCACAGATATCTTGGTCCCTGACCACTCAAAGCCTTGAACGTCAACACCAAAACCTTGAACTTGACTCAGAATTCTACCGGAAGCCCGTACAGCTGGTGTAGCACAGGTTGCATGTGTACCATCTGTGATGTTCCCATCAGGACCCCAGCTGCTGCGTTCTGGATCAGCTGAAGGTCCCAGGTCAGCCTCAAGGGCAGGCCAGTGTAGAGCGAGTTTCAGTAATCTAGCCTGGAGGTGTCTGTTGCGTGGATTACTGCGGCTAGGTCAAGGCGTGACAAAAAAAGGGGCCAGTTGAAAAAACACCAGCCTAGCAATATGTGCGTCGTGGCACCAAAGCTCTGGAACTCTTTCCAAAGGGCTGTCTGCCCCCTTCTCCACCAGGGGGTGAGACTGTTTTTTTTTCAGCTCACATTGCTTCGGTGATGCCTCCTTCCTGCCCTATGTTTTAACTGTTGTTTTTATGTTGGTTTTAAAAGGGCCACTGGACTCAAACATTGTTCAATGTCTATTTTAGCTTAGCTTTAATTGGTTGGGTGTTTTTAATGATTTTAATAGTTTTTAGGATGTATATTTGCTTTTTTAAAAAAAAAAAAATCTGTTAGCCACCTTGGTGACCCTGAGGAGAGCAGAAAGGGAGGGTGTAAATTTTGTAAATAAATAAATATTTTGGAATCTATTTATTGATTAACTGGAAAGTGTTTTTAAATCATACTTGTAATCCAACTTGAGTCCCAGAGTGAAAGGCAGATTGAAATAATATCTAGCAGCATTTTTATGCTGTAAAGCACAATAGAAAATGGAGACCCCTTTTTCAGAGCTGTGGCTAGCTCTGTGTTTCAGAACCAAGAGTTCCTTCCTTGGCCTGAGTTTTGTGGGTCTCTGGATCAGGTTAGAAGTGGGGTGCCCCTGCTATTGGGGCTACCCAAGAGTAAAAGGCAGCACCTCTGGCAACATGACGTTTCACCAGTAGCTGTGACTGGCATCCTCGGAGGTATCACACAGAAAGATGGAGTACTCTCTGTGTCAAGGTGAGAAGAAAAATGGTAGGCAGGTAATTTATATCTACTCCAGAAGGTGGGGTAGGGCTGAGTCATTATCTTGCAGGAGTTCCCCAGGCTGTGAGCATGCTAATGGAGGAGCTTTCCTGAGCAGCTACAGTTGACTGTGAAGATCGCTTCTTGTGAAACAGACACTCTTACTCTGTTTAGTGTTGGAATAGCCCAGCTACTAGCACCAAGTTAAAACAAAATTAGTATTTTGGAAGGCGTGCTGGCTGATTTGCAGCTAAATTAATGTAGCAAAGTTAATTTAAAAAGCATTTAATAAGCTGTCAGCGAGACACAGGCATCCTGCTCATCACTGGAGCGGGGCTATTCATTCCTCCTGCCGAAACACACTCAGGTTTGCTCTAGGCTGAAAGATTTTCACCTTTGCCTTCAACAATGAAATTAGTTGCATTCAAGGAGACAGCTTATTTTGTCTCCAGCATAGTTCCTTAGAAGCAATTTATTTCTAGCCTTTTGAAGACTTCCTCCACTCGTTCCTGCTATTTTTTTTTTCCTTTGGGTACTTCAAATGTTCTTGTAAATTATATTAAGGGAGATCCTTTGGATATGCTCTGCATGAGTATATCAAATGGCAATAATTAAACTGTTGTTAGCTCTCTAAGAGCACAACACTCTCTTTATTTGATGGGACAAGACAATCCTGTTACGAAAACATAGATATTCTCTTGGCTGTCAGAATACATGAAACCAATGTGAAGTAGAAAGCGGAAACATGATCAGTGGTGGAAAATACCATAAAGTTGCAGCTGACTTATGACAACCCTCTGTGGCTTTCACAGCAGGAGACATTCAAAGGAGGTTTGCCATTGCCTGGCTCTGCATGGAGACCCTGGACTTCCTCGGTGGTCTCCCATCCAAATACTAACCAGGGGTGACCCTGCTTAGCTTCCAAGATGTGATAAGCTCAAACTAGCTTGGATCGTCCAGGTCAAGGTGGAAACATGATCAGGGTTGGTGAATTCCTCCCAGTCTAATATGGAATTTTGGGCTGGAAGACTGACTTGAAAACCTCTTGGTCTGGGGTATGTCTGAGGGCATCATCAGAAGGTGTTGGGGGCAGAGAGGCTTCCTAGCCTGTCATGCTTTTCCAGAGGTAGTTGAAATGTTTGCAGTCCCTACCATAACAGATCAGTCTGTTTTCAAGGCTAAGCCTGAGTCTAGGAACAAAAGTTCTGGGCATGGACAGAGTGCTTTTCCTATATCACTTCCAGAAAGGGCAGAAGAAAAAAATTCTCTAACCCTGGTATTCTGTGTCTTTCCCACTTCTCCTTTCCCTTTCAGGAGCTAGGGATGCCAGACCCCCCTGGTGGGAGTGGGATTCCCCCAGTTTCATGCAGTCCTTTCTCCCCCCCCCATTACCCCCCAAAAAGGCAAGAAGCTGGGAATAAACATGACGTGCCTACGTCAACTGGAAGGGACACAGGCACATCAGTGATGGGGGGGGCTACATCACTTCTGGGTGATTTGGCACACTGCGTTTATTTCTTGCTTCTTCCCCCCCGCTCCCGATAAGTTCACCCCCCATCCCCTGCCAGCTGGTTCAATGGACCTGGCCACCCTATGTGCAGCCAATTGACACAGTAAAGGCAATTTTACTTGTACTTTTCCCCCAGCTTTTTTTTTTCTTTTCAGATTTCTGCTTATTTTTAGATATCTGCAATTCGAACCCTATTGCACTGCTTATCAGTTGTCCCATTGTGCTGGTTGTATGTGACTTACACTATGTGATTCACCTTGAATCTCAGTGAGAAAAGCAGACTATAAATACTGTAATAGGCAAATACATGGAAGAAGTTGGGCATCACATTTTATGAAGGATGTTGACAAGCTCGAGCGTGTCCAGAAGAGGGCAACCAGGATGGTGAGAGGGTTGGAATCCAAGTCTTATGAGGAAAGGCGGAAAGAGTTGGGTCTGTTTAGCCTGGGAAAGAGAAGGCTTAGAGGGGACATGATTGCAGTCTTCAAGTATTTGAAGGGCTGTCATGTAGAAGATGGAGCAGATCTATTCTCTCTTGCTCTGGATTGCAAGACTAGGTGTAATGGGTGGAAATTACAAGGGAGTCGTTACCGCCTAAATGGAGAAACTTCCTAACTGTAAGAGTGGTTGAGCAGTGGAACAGGCTGCCTCGGGAGGTGGTGGATGCTCCTTCGCTGGATGTTTTCAAGCGGGGGCTGGACGACCATCTTTTGGGTATGTTGTAGGTATGTGGGTATGTAGGGCTATCTTTCGGCTGTGCTCCTGCAGAGTGCGGGGGGTTGGACTAGATGACCTGCAAGGTCCCTTCCAACTCTAGCATTCTATGATAAGTTATGCTCAAACACCCAGCATATTGCCTTATGTCATACTCACTGCACTGGTCACTAGCTTGGATTCAGTGCTTTGTTGAGATGTTTGGGGCAATGTTGGACTCTTCAATGTCCTCCATATCATTGCAAATAAAATTCTGGCAGTTTTTATAACATGTAAAATAAAGTATCTATGGTTCTTATCTAACTCATCTGTTTAACAAAAAATATCTCTGGCTTAAAAGGTATTGTAATATTCAAGACTGACTTTAAGAAGGTATTTATGAACCTTTTTACATGTCCACCACATATGGTAGTATGACCCAACATGGTTGTTACATTTCCAACACATATTACTCAAGTTTTTATACATTTTAGCGAACCTATCTAGGGTTAGATGCCATCTATAGAACATTTTGTATAAGTTTTCTTTAAATAAAACAGATCAGGTCAACTTAATATTCACTTTCCATATTTTACTCCACTGTGACAGATGGATATTATAGCCCACATTTTGCATCCATCTAACCATACATTCTTTAACTATTTCATCCTGCATTTTCAATTACATCAGCATACCATACATTTTCTTAATAAGTTTCTCTCTTGAAATACATACTATTTTTTCAAATGCACATTGTTCTGCATAGAATCCATCTGTCTGTTTATCCTTACTATATCTAGATTCCACTTGCATTCTAGTCCACCAATCTACGTTTATTTCCCTTTTCTTTCATTCTTCCTGAGATTTTAAATTATTTCCATTATCTAACAATTCTACGTATCTAATAACTGCTTTTTTTGAAATCCTCCTAGCAATCTGAAGCCATTTAGGACATCTGAATGTTTTCCTTGCACTTTTGCCATTAAAAAAAACAGTTGGCGATGTGCGCATGACTGGATCACTGCTCCATGTGTTTCAGTTCTCTCCTGCCTACAGCTTTGCGACACACAGGCCGCGTTCAGACAGTTTGCAGTGTTAGGGAGTCGCGTCAAAGAAGACCCAGAACAGACCCGGAGTGGCTTGGTTGCAGTATTCCCATTCACATTGCAGCAAATAAAGCGGGAGGATACTGTGGAGGAAGTGCAAGGGAGCGTTCGCACTGTTGGCCCACCCCTGACAGGCTGTTAGCGGCTGTTTCTGAATGCTGCATGCGCCTATGCGCGTGGGCGCCTGCCGTGGAAACAACCAGTGACTATTATCAATGACTGCGGGTTGTTCCCACCTTACAGTGCTTGTGTTCACATGTCAGGGAACCAGAATCAACCCGCTCTCCACACGGTTTGCTACCACTTCCACCAGGTACTTTAAAAACTCGGGAGGGAAGCGGCACAAGACAGCTCGAGTACGGCTGGGGGACACCGGACAGCTGTTCCTGTGTGAACCAGCCCCTTTAATCCGCTAGTGAAACGCTCCTGTAACGTGTGGCTGTTGGGCCAAACTGCCAGTCTGAACACGGCCACAGAGTAGGCAAGGGGTTAATTGACAAGATGTGTTTGATTCAGAGAGGGGGGGAGGGATTCTGAGAACAAAGCTGATGACTCCAGCTTCACTCCAAGCTTTTAAATAAAAACACCAGCAGCGCACAGAATACAGGCTGAGGCTTCTCTATCCCACCCACCCCGCCCTTTTAAATGTTTGAAACATGGAATTTATCAGAAGCACAGTTTCAAAAACTCTACCCTCACACCAGACTCTACCCAGCAGCCTCCTCCAGCAATCCCTTTGGCCACCAGCTGCTGCCATTCTGCCAGGAGTCTGAGGTGCTGATTCCCATGCTCGGAAGACTAATGATTTTTTAAAAACTGCCTGAGTGCCCCACTCCCTGGCTGCTGCATCTGATCGATCAAGGGTGGGGTGAACGCGTGATGAAGAGCGTTAAGGGGGTGAGTCTGATCAAAACTCTCCATTACAACCCCCCCCCCGAATCAAATTAGTTGAGATAGAATAAAGCAGCAGCAATTAGCGTTGGCAGTTCTGATCATAATACACAAGTGTTTGGGCTTCGTTTTCAGAGGGCCTAAGTAATTTCTTCCCCAAGCATCTCCTTTAAGCCCACTGAACTATACTTTTTGGGCTCTAATTAGGGGGGGAAATGGAGGTTTGTTCCTCACCAGATGGCCAGGCAGATCAAACGGAGCTATGTCCATTAATCTGTGGATCTCATCATTGCTACAAGGTGGATATAATCCTTCCCCCATCATGCATACGAGTGCCAGATATTTAAATCAGGAACACACCGACCTGGGGGAATAGGGGATTTAATGATATTAAATGTGTTGTTCAAAAAGCCCCTTCTCTACTGAATATAATTTTGGAAACCCATTTCCCATGCTGGGTATTTAAAGCCAAGCCACATGGCTAGAGAGGGACTTGAATTCCTGTGTAGCTTTGTTTTGAGAAAGATCCTAGTTTTCAATTTTGAGGAAGACTCTCATTGGAAAGCAATTAGAGATTCTCCTCCCCCATCTGTGCTAGGATAACAAGCATTTGGGGTCATTGGGGGGAGAGGGTGCTCTGGGCTGACCCTGCATTGAGCAGGGGGTTGGACTGTATGGCCCTTCCAACTCTGTGATTCTATGCTTCTATTCTATGAGGGGAAAGACTCCTCAATTTACATGCACTTTCTTCCATTACGATTTGCACCGCTTAAATTCCCCTGTGTCTTGCTTTGGAACAGTGCTTCTTCAAGGCTTTGGAGTGTCATGTTGAACAGAAGCCATTTGCTTATCTTTGCAGCAGGGATGGCTCCTACAATGGTGAGATGACAATAGGCCCGGGCTGCTCACAGAACTCCCTTTGTCATCTGGTGTTAATTCCATTTCAGAGTTCTTAACAAGTTATCACTCAGTGCCTCGTCCTCCAGACAGTCGCTCTGTTAAGGTTCTCCACAAGCCAGTGATTGATGTGAAATTTCTGAGGGCCAGGGGTCATTTCCTGCAGGCGCACACAGGAGCGGAGCTCCGGTAGTAAAGAGCCCAGGGGGCGGGCACATGCAACAAGCCCCACCCCCTGCTCCCAGCAGCCCTCAGTCAGAGCAAGAAGCAGCCAGGTAAGCTGCAGAGCTCCCCCCGGCCCAAAACAGTCCAGTGGCACCTTTAAGACCAAGTTATATTCAGGTACAAGCTCTCCTTCCTCTGCAAGGACAGATCTGCATGTCCCCCCCCCCCCAATAGGTAGCAATCCAAAACAGTCCAGTGGAGCCTGAGCGGTGGGTGTTGCCTTCTGACACACTTCCGGTGATGCCAGGGGGTGTAGTGTATGCAAATAAGTTATGCTAATATGTTATGCTAATGAGCTCCTGCACCTCTTTTTCTACGAAATGACCCCTGCTGAGGGCAATAATCTTACTGAAAGCATTTCACAAGCTGCTCTTCCTTCATTGCCTCCACAGAATGAACTGTGAACTGGGCAGATCATCCATTTCAATGTCCTTCCTTTGCCTTCTTGAAAAGGAAGCACAGTTACTTCCTGTATTCTAACGGTACCAACTCCAGGTTGGAAAAATCCTGGAGATTTAGGAATGGAACCTGGGGAGGGTGGGGTTTGAGGAGGGAAGGGACCACAGTGAGGTATAATGTCATTGGGTCCATCCTCCAAAGCAGCCATTTCTCTAGAGGATCTGAAGTCTGGACCTCTATTCTGGGGACCGAGGGTTGGCCTGGGAGGCGCAGTACCTGATCGGCGATGTGGTAGAGGTCCTTGGAGTGCCCGGCATCTTCAAAATGAGCAGACACTTGTCTCCGCTGTGGTGGCTTGCCTTAGTGTGGCACACACGAGCAATATGGCCGGTCCGCCTGCAGTTTCGGCAGATCGCATCACGGAACCGGCATGACTTCCTCTTGTGCTTCTCCCCACAGCTCGCGCAGTCGGCAGCTGCAGCGCGGGGTCTTTCTTGCCCTTGAGAGCGACGCTTGGGGCCTGCGTATGCTCGGTGGACCTCTTGCTCCTCAGGGTCATCCGGCTCGACCTGCTGAGCCACGGTCGTGGCGGGGTGTGACCGCTCCCAGGCGATGGCGGTGGATAGGGCAGAGGTCTTTGCTTCGATGATCCGCCGCTTGAGCTTCTCCTCCCTTAGTCCCATGATGAAGCGGTCCCGGAGGGCCTCGTCTAAGTTCGCCCCGAACTTACAGTATGCGGCCAGATGGCGGAGCTCCATGAGGAAATCCGCGACTGTCTCCCGGGCGAGCTGGCTCCGGTTGTAGAACGCCAGCCGACAGGTCATCTCCGATGGCTTCGGAGCATAGTGGTCCTGCACACGCCTTGACTATCTGGTCAAAGGAGCAGGCATCGAGGTCTGTCGGGGACAGCAAGCGTTCGGCTAGGAACACATGGCGGTTCCGCAGGAGGTGAGGAGGAAGCCTCTCTTTTGTGCGTCGTCCGTCACCTTGTAGAAGGTGAGCGTGGACTTTATGCCTCGTACCCATGCACTCCAATCTTGCGGGCAAGCTGTGTCGAAGGGCGGCAGCAGGCCTGGTGAGGACACAGTTGCCCTCGTGCCCGTCGGGGCTGGCGGTGCAGAATCGGCTTCTCCTGCTGTCTCGCTCATCGGTCAGAGGTGGAGTGGCATGCTTTTAGTCGCCGCTCGGCGGCCCGGCTGGTTTAGTGGCTTAATCCCACCTTCGTCACAACTGTTGTGTAGTGGGTTAGCCACATGGAAGAATTGCTGAGGCACGCATGATACACTGCACACTTTACTAGTACACAACACGCACACCCACCAACGGCCGACTGGCCGCATATATACAGTCTGGGGAACCTCCCATTGGCCCATTCAAACCTCCTGCCAATGTCCCATTGGTTCCCCTAGTGGCAGGGTGCAGGAGCTTAGTCCCCATTGTTCTCCGGACTCAAGCTCCACTGTATCGCGGGTGCCCAGTGGTGGTTTACGGACACAACAGAAGGACAGGCAATAAACTAGAAACAGAAGTCTAGAGAAAACCCACTGATGTAAATTCATACTTAGCCATGGACAGTTTCCACCCTGCTCATATTAAGAAGAACCTGCCTTACTCACAATTGTTAAGATTGAGAAGGAACTGCAGTGAGACTGATGACTTTAAGAGATAGGCAGGCATCTTAATGAATCAACTTGCCGATAGGGGCTACACATATAGAAACCTAAAGAGAGCATACTACAGAACTTATAATACACCACCTACCAAGACTAGGGTGAGATTTAGTCTCTCTCTGGTATTTTGTAACTTTGTTTTGCAGCAACCCTTTGCACACCAAAAGTTCTTAGCTTGGGTTGGGACAAGGACTTTTGACGATTTCATCTCATTGGAGGGAGGTATCCAGCGGAGTGCCACAGGGCTCCATTCTGGGCTCAGTACCTTTCATTTTCTTAAATAAATGATCTGGATGAAAGGGTGGAAGGACTACTCATTAAATTCACAACTGACACAGAATTGGGAAGATTAGCGAACACACCAGAAGATAGAGACAGAATTCAAGTGAGATCTGAACACACTGGAAAAGTGAGTGGATGTGAATTCAGCAAGGATACGAGTAGAGTTTTACACCTGGGTAATAAAAATGAGAAGCACACACAATGGATGGGGGACACACCTTTGGGTAGCAGTGTGTGTGACAAAAACTGGGGAAAAAAGGGGGGGGGGACTCAACCCAGGATATGACTACGAACCAAAAAGGGCTAAGCTAAACCGATTCACTGTATCCAATGTCCTTGTGGTAAATTGTATTTGGGTCAAACATCTAGACCTGTAAAAGTCAGAATATGTGAACACCGAGGCTGCATTAGATTGCATAAACATTCTGTACCATTAGTAAACCATTTTCTGGACTTGGGACATACGGATAAACAGCTAAAATTTTGGATCATCAAGACTGTACAGACTACCAACCCGAACATGTGCAGAGTGCTCCTGAGAAGAGAGTTGTTTTGGATTTACCAACTACAAACATGGGCGCCTTTTGGATTGAATGAGGAAGTGGACTGGACTTGCTGTTTGTGAACATCTGTAATTGTTTTTTGTCTATTCTGTATGCTGACCTGTCCCCCCCCCATGCTGCTCCTTATCTCCCTCTCCTTTGTACCCCCTCCCATCTGGTACTTTTCCTGGCTGGCATTGTGCAATGCTAATTGGTGATTGCATCACCCTGGTTTCACTAATATATATTGAAGCCAGTGCAGCAGCTAATAATAGAATTTTCACCTTGATGGAGTGACACACATTCAGACCTACAAAATCGCTGTTACCAGGTTTGTTAGCCAATGGAATAGTTTTCATTTCAATCTGGGTGAGATTAATTATACAATTTGACTGACGAATTTTTTTTTTACAATTTCATTTTACTTTTTTATTCAGAATAAGTTGTGGAGGTGATATGGCTATACCTATGGCCCATCACTAATACCAGGAGTCCAATTATAAGTATACAAGGTAATTTTATCTTTGATAGAATCATTTTTATTCAATAATAATTTCTTTTAAACATTTGGACAGAATAATGAAGTCTCTTCTCCCCCCCCCTCTATTTTTCTTGGGATAATTTTAGGAAACATCTGGTTAAATTATATGTGTACTAAAACTCTGTAAACAGGTCTTTGAATGTGTGTCTAGAATATATAGATAATAGTGACCACCAAGGGTCATTTCATAGAAAAAGAGGTGCATGAACTCATTAGCATAAATCATTAGCATAACTTATTTGCATATGCCACACCCCCTGACATCACCGGAAGTGTGTCAGAAGGCAACACTCACTGCTCAGACTCCACTGGGCTGTTTTGGATTGCGACCTATGGGGGGGACACACGCAGATCTGCCCTCACAGAAGAGGGAGAGCTTGTACCTGAATAAAACTTGGTCTTAAAGCTGCCACTGGACTGTTTTGGATTGCTATCTATGGGGGGTGGCTCTGCAACTTACCTGGCTGCTTCTTGCTCCTTGTGGCCTTGGGCTGCTTGGAGCAGGGAGCGGGGCTTGTTACATGTGCCCGCCCCCGGGATCTTCAGTGCCGGAGCTCCAATCCTGTGCGCTCCTGCAGGAAATGACCCCTGGTGACCACTGAGGAAGGCCCTTAGGGGCCGAAACGCATTTGTATGTATGTATAGAGGATAAGCTTTTATAGTCTGATCTTAGACAAAGTAATTTTTAATCAGGAAAGTTTTAACATGTGTACACCTTAATAAATATTTGTACTTATATATATATATGGTTTAGCTTAGCCCTTTTTGATATTGAATCACACCATCACTTGTCAGACTCTGTCTCTAGTTTGCCATGATGTCTGGGGGATGTGTGTGTGAGAGAGTGTTGGAGTGTGTAAACTGCAGGGTTGTAGAAGCTGTAGCTCTTTGTCCAAGATACCTGAGTCCCTGGATACCAGGGACAACCTTGAAGTCAAAGCTGTGCTTTTCTCACTTTCATAGATACGGAGGGGCGTATTTTCCCAGGGCTTAGAAGTGTGAAATTTAGGCGGGAAGTTGGCAATGTGTGATTGGGGCACTTTGGTTTGAACTGTCTATAACTATGGAATTTCCCATGTGAACCTCAGTTCTGACATGGTACTGTTCCACCTGGACCATGCAGATATCTCAATAAACAAATCACTGCCAAAGAGAGAGTTGTTGAGAGTCTCTTGACCAGGGGCCTGACACACTCCATCAAGGTCAGTATTGTCTACTCAGACTGTCAGCGGCTCTCCAGGGACTCAGGCTGAGGTCTTTCTTTGGTCCCCCCCCCCCCGTTGGCATTGTTTTGCATGATTTTCATCGGCTTCCATTTTGACTGTATGATTTTTCTTCCACATCTGATCCCTGTAATACTGTTGGTATGCACAAACATATAAAGATGCTTTTGCAGTGATCCCTTCATTTCATTTATCTTCAGGGCTCTAGTCGGGGGGGAGCTCTCAGGTATGGAGCTCCGGAAGAGAACCTCTAGGGGGTGGGGCGGTCACGTGGTGAAGCCCCGCCCCTTCTTTACCCCGCCCTCTGCTTCGATCCTCATTCCGTTTGGGAATGAGGATGAAGCAGGAGGGTAAGTAGCCGGGCCTTCTGACACACTTCCGGTGATGTCAGGGGGTGTGGCCTTCTGTCACTTCCGGTGATGTCAGGGGGCGTGGCATATGCAAATAAGTTATGCTAATGAGTTATGCTAATGAGCTCCGGCAGCTCTTTTTCTACAACAAGACCCCTGGTGAGCTCCTATATTTGGACCTCAGTAAAAGGATATTAGCCAAGGTAAAAAAAACTGTAAACCCTCTTAGAATTCCTTTACTAAGTCAGAGTCATTGGTTTGCTAGTTGCTGGAATTTATTTGTGTAATTTCGAAATAGTATTATTTATAGAGAGCCAGTTTGGTGTAGTGGTTAAAAGTAGCAGACTCTAATCTGGAGAACCGGGTTCAATTCCTCACTCTTCCACATGAAGCCAGCTGGGTGACCTTGGGTTAGTCACAGTTCTTTCAGAGCTCTTTCAGCCCCCAAAATAAGTCCAGGTCAGCACAAAAGAGCTAGAACTTAAGGCTGCCCGGCAATCTTCAGATCTCCTGGCTATACTACACATAATGGCATACAATAATAATTATTAATTTAGTTATTAATTAGTATTAATCATTACATTGCACTTATGTATCATTCAAAATTTTACAAAGAACATCTCTAAGGTAGGAAATAACCCTAGTCCCAGGGGCAGACCTCAGGGGTGTTGTGCTGTTAGATGAGAACACAGATCTTTGGCATAACAGCTGCTGCTTCATGTTACTTCTGTAGTGGGGCAGCACGGGGTGCTGACAGCTGCAGGACCTTTCCCAGATGTTGCTGTCTGATGCCCTTTATATCTGTCAGGCATTCACAGCTGAGTCGGATCTAAAGGCACATCTGACTGCAGCCAAAAAGTACTTGTCACTGTTAAAACACATTAATTTTGGCCCTAGATTTAATACTGCTATTTCTGCCTTATATTACTCACCTTCGGCATGCTTAAGGATGAATGGTTGCAACTCAGAAGATTTATCTTTGGGTAGGGGCACCAGACAGGGTTGTTCCCTATCGCCACTGCTTTTGGCCCTGGCAGCTGAACCCTTGGATTCCCTGATACGTCAAACTGAGACAGTTCGTGGTATTTTAATTGGTGAAAGATGCATGAAAATTCGTATGTTTGCCAACGACCTTACCATGTATTTCACAGTTCCTAAAGTCACAATCCCTGTAGCCTTAGATCTCTTGACACAATTTGGCTTGAAAATTAATGCAAACAACCCTTTATTCAATGACTGTCAGAATCGGATAAAAATTATTTTAATTTCAATTTTGTTTGGACCCACAACAACTGGAAATATCCTGGGGTGATTATTCCCTCAAAGCTGACTGATTTTCTTAAATATAATCATTTGAATATAGTGAAGTCTATTCAATCTACAATACAGAATTGGAAAACTATGTAATTATCTTGGCCTGAAAAGTTTCTCTTCTAAAATCCTTCTTAGTTCCAAAGTTATTATGTATTTCAAGCGCCTTACCTGTTAATATAACTAAGTTGTTGTTACCAGAATGACAAGCTTTATTACTTCAATTTACGTGGAATCATAATGATCCTAGGTTCACTTTTAAGGCATTAAGACAACCAATAGAATCAGGAGGTTTGTCAATCCCAGATATTAAATCTTATTATGAGACCATTATTCTCACAAATATACTTAAATATAATGAGCTTGGGATGTACACTGACTGGAAATATACTGAGGAAACCTATACTGCTCCTGTACGATTGACAGAAATCTTGTGGATACCACATAGTCAGCGAATGAAGCTAACTAATGTGAATTCATATCTAGGGTGTGTGAAAATTTTAAGAAACTTAACAAGGGTGTCCTCTTGTTCTACCTTTACCAACCAGTTGTGGTTCCCTCCTGCAATGGGTAGTACTTCTTATATGCTCTAGGGGAAAAGCCAAAAAAGATTTATTGACATTGTTAAAAATGGAATAGGTAAAGGTAAAGGTTCCCTTGCTCGAAAGCCAGTCGAATCCGACTCTAGGGTTGCGGTGCTCATCTCCATTTCAAAGCCGAAGAGCCAGCGCTGTCTGAAGACGTTTCCGTGGTCATGTGGCCGGCATGACTAAACACCAAGGCGCACGGAACGCTCACTCCATCATGCGGCACCCTGGTCTCGAACTGCTGAACTACTGATCTTCCACAGCCTGCAGTTGAGCGTCTTAACCCCTTGAGCCACCGCAGCTCCAAAAATAGAATAATATGCAGTAAATTGAAACTAGAATCTAAAATCCAGGCGAAAATCCCCTGGATAGAATATTTCCAATTACATTACTTATGCAACACACTGTAGATTAAGAAAGACTTGTTAAAACCTGTCACCCTCATTAAAAATTGCTTAGTACTCAATTGACTTCTCCAAAAGTCTTGATTTCAAAAATTTACAATATTTTAATTTGCTATGGCAGGTCCACTTCATTATCTTTTCATAAAGCCTGCATGCATGATTGTGAGAATTCTTTAACAGATCAAACTTGGGAATGTATTTGGTCTTCTCATTCCCTCCATTCCGGCTCTTTAGAAGAGAAGAAGAAGAGATTGGATTTATACCCCGCCCTTCACTTGGAGTCTCAGAGCGGCTTACAAACTCCTTTCCCTTCCCCTCCCCACAACAGGCACCCTGTGAGGTGGGTGGGGCTGAGAGAGCTCTGACAGAAACTGCTCTTTTTCAAGGACAGCTGTGCCAGAGCTTGTGACTGACCCAAGGTCACATCAGCAGGTGCAAGTGGAGGAGTGGGGAATCAAACCCGGTTCTCCCAGATTAGAGTCCGCACACTTAACCGCCACACCAAACTCTGTATATCACCCAATGGTATTCCACACCAACTAAAATAGTGCATATCAAGTCAAGACATAGTTCTCATTGTTGGCGAGGATATAGAGGGGAAGGAACATACATACATTGTTGGTGGTTTTGCCCAATAGTTCTTAAGTTTTGGAAAGATATTGCACAACAAATAACTTATATTACTGGACATGCAATTCATTTTACGATACACTCAAAAATTAATTGTAATGCTATTATTGGTAGCTTAAAAAGTAATCGCCTCTCATTGGAAGGCCTCCCAGCTACCTGAGGTAAATATGTGTCTGTGGAACTATATAATTTTTGACAAAATAGCGGATGTTAAGAAGTCAAATGAGTATCCTATGTCTGAGTCAAACTTTCTGAATAAGTGGTACCTGGTATTGGAAAAACATTTAAAGAATGTAGATTCCCTGTATTCCTTTTGCAATCATTGTTATTTCAAATTTATTTCATTAATGTAACTATTAAGATTTATGTAAGGTAGTATTGAAGTACAGGTATTTCAACTCTGTTGTTGATGATGTTTTGTTGATGTTCTGTTACTGGTTGATGTTTTGTCACTGGTTGATGTTATTTTTGAGTATTTTTCTCAATAATTTTTTATTTTTAAAAAGTGTACTGAAGTGTTTGGGAAAACACTGGAACAAAAGCCTCTCAACATAAAGATTTAAAGTAATTATGAATAGCTTAAGAAACTCCCATTCGTCTGAAATATAAGAACTGAAACCTGTGCATGTACTGATTTTACTTCATAGTTATCTATATTGAGTTATCTCAGAAAGTTTACTCCTGATTTCACCTGACATTTCCCCTCTATGTTGAAAAAGTATTTTGTTAATTTGGAATACAAAAACTTCCCGAGTGCCATTTCAATCGTATAAGTTAAAGGGGGACTCCTATTCCTTCCCTCAGATTCCTGGGCTGAGCAAACGGCCAACATATTATACTGTGACAGGATGGGACAGCCAATATTCTTCAGGATAGATGAAAACAGATAACTAGGGTGGCTCAGTCACAGAAAGGAAAGAAAAACAAGGAAAATCTTGCCTCTGAGTGAGGAAAGTGGACGCGGTTATACTGCCAGTCTTGCAGTATGTATATATTCCATGGTACCTCTGCCTTTGGAATACTGTGTCCAGTTCTAGTGGTCACCACATCACACACACAACTCTTGTAGAACCTAGGAAAAGGGAAGAAGAGTCCAACCAAGGTTGTTAAGGGGTTGGATTATACTGTGACAGGATGGGACAGCCAATATTCTTCAGGATAGATGAAAACAGATAACTAGGGTGGCTCAGTCACAGAAAGGAAAGAAAAACAGAGGGGAAATCTTGCCTCTGAGTGAGGAAAGTGGATGGGGTCATCATGCCAGTCTTGCAGTATGTATATAATTCCATGGTACCTCTGCCTTTGGAATACTGTGTCCAGTTCTAGTGGTCACCACATCACACACACACACCCAACTCTTGTAGAACCTAGGGAAAGGGAAGAAGAGGCCAACCAAGGTTGTTAAGGGGTTGGAGCATAATTCCTGTGAGGAAAGGCTGACAAATCTAGGACTTTCAGATTAGAAATAAAATGGCTTAAAGGAGGGATGTGACAGAGATTTATAAAATTATGCCTGGAGTGGAAAAAAATAGGTAGAACTCAATATCCAATAATCCTAGAACTCAGGGCTTCCCAATGAAGTTTGATAGGCAATAGGTACAAGACAGACAAAAAGAAAACCTTCACAATTGACTACCGAAGGACATAGCAATAGCCACAAGCACATGACTTTAAAGTGGGTTAGACAGATTCATGGAGGAAAAGTCCACCACAGTGTCTACTAGTCAGGATAACTAAAGGGAATCTCCACATGTAGAGGCAATTAACCTCTGAATAGCAGTACTCAGAGGTAACAGGAAGGAAAGGTCTTAGTAACTGTTTGGCCACCATGAGAAAGAGGATGCTTGAACAGATGAACCACTGGTCTGATCCAACAGAGCTCATCTTATTCCTCAGCTACAGCCCTAATGCTACATTTTGTAAAAAGTTCAATTGACCTTTAAAAAACCCCAAAGAATTATTGGTGGGGCCTGAGTGAGAAATACGATAGCACTATCTAAAGCTTTTCATTGTGTGAAGGAAGTGGCCAGAGAGAACTGTTTTCTACTGTTTCCTTACAACCAAAATTCGATGTCTTAAATGATTTACAGTGCAGGTTAGGCTGAAACAGAATGACTGGGCCAAGAGTATGTATGTATGTATGCATGCATGCATGTAATGTCAAGTCACAACTGACATGGTGACTCCAGCAAGAGGCTTTCAAGGCAAGTGGGAAGCAGAGGTAATTTGTTTGTTTTTTGTTTTTTAATTGTATTTTTCCATGTTACAATCAAGCACATCCCTATTCCCACACATATTGTATTCTCTACCCTCCCTCCTCCTTCCTCAAAGTTAATAACTGTTTCTGTGTCTTCGGCAATAGTCCTTTATATATATCCTCCTCCTTCTGTCCTTCTTGCTTCCTCTGTTTCCTCCCGTCCTTCATACTTTTCTTCTTCCTTTTTCTCTTTAAATTCGTAGCCGAAGATTATTCCTGTTCTGTAATCAGAGGTAGGGAGTTTTAGTATAACTTGGATGGTTATTTTTCTCACATATTGTTCTTCTGCCTTTTCTTATTTCCTATCCCCCCCCCCAACTATTTATCCTTTCTAGCCAGGGGCACAAACTTAAGAGCTTCCACTGAACGTCCGACCTTTGACTTTCCATGACCCATTTTAAATACAAATGCCACTTTTTCTTAATCTTCCCTATTTTTGCTTCCCATTGTTCTTCTTGGTTAGTAATAGTTATTATGTCTGATTGAATGTATTCAAATAAATAATTCTGCCAATTTACTACTGTCCATTTGGTTTTATCTTTCCATCCAAATGCTATTACGGCTTTCCCAGCTAACACCATTGCTTTAAATAAGTCCTGTCCTCCTTTTCCAATGCCTTGATTGCCTAAAGTGCTGCTTAGCATCAGTTTCAAGTCTATCTTCGGCCTTATTGTAAAGAACTTATAAAGCTGCTTTGTCACTTTCTCCCAGAAACTCTGAACGTCTCTACACTCCCACCACATATGGGAGAAGCAGAGGTAGTTTGTCATTGCCTTCCTCAGCAGTGTCTTCCTTGGTGGTCCCCAATCCAGGTACTGATCCTGCTTAGCTTTCAAGATCTGAAGAGATCAGGCTATATCATGCCACTCCATATCCAGTCCAAGAACACCCCAAAAAATTATGGAAAGAAGAACTTTGTACCTAGTTCTAAGTGGTCCAAGTCTGTCTCTAACCACTATACCATACTGGCCTTGAGAACGCTAATTTAGGCAGGATTTGAACGGGGAATGCTTCAGATCACACTCTTAACGCATTACATCAGCTATGTCATTTTGCAAAATTACTTTGAATGCTTAAAAAAACTGAGGGGAAGCATCCCTTCAACAAAGAAAAAAGCCAAGTTAACTCTGAACATTTGCTAGACAAGTCCTTGCAAAAAAAGTTAGCAAAAGCATTATCGGAAAATGAGGAATAATATGAAGCAATAATATCCTGCAATTATTAATTAAACCGTGAGGCAGTTGCCTCAAAATGAGCTTAAGAACTCTAAAACTAAATCCAGTATTGCCAACAACTTCATTCAATTTCCTCTAAAGTGGTGCTGGGAACTTTGCTAAAAGCTACCCCTCTGCAATTTCAGACAAATTGAATTCTTAGCATATTAGCACTGGCCTTTTTCTCTTTTCTTTCTCTTTCATTTTTTTCTCCCTCGACAAGGGCATGAAAGCCTGATGCAGGAGCTTGTGCCTTTGCCTGCATCATTTGTTCCCTTTTAAACACGATATTAAAGCAATTAGTTGCAGATCCCATACAAATAAATGGAATGGGAGAATGGATGTTAGGGAATCTATGGCTGCTTGCACCATGCGCTTAATTAATAACCGTTGGCATTTATTTATTTATTTATAGATTTAATTTATACCCCACCCTCCCCGCAGCGCGGGCTCAGGGCAGCTTACAATCAGGCAAAGGCCAGTATCAAATATAAAACATTTTAAAAACCAATTAAAAACTCTACAATACAATAACATTATTATTAACAGAAGTGCTCTGATCTTCCACAAGATGGCATATTGCAACTACCTCGCCAACTCAGCGTCATCTGCTCCAGGATACACTGGTGTTCTCTCGTCCAGGGCCAGGTTATGATGGTAGTGATGGTAGTGGCGGCTCCTACTCATACGCCTGGCGGAAGAGCTCCGTCTTACAGGCCCTGCGGAACTGCAAGATCCCACAGGGCCCGGATCTCCTCCGGGAGCTCGTTCCACCAGGTAGGAGCCGCCACCAAAAAAGCTTTGGCCCTGGTGGCGGCCAGCCTGACCTCGTTGGGGCCTGGCATCGCCAGAAGTTGTTGGGTCCCTGACCATAGTGCTCACGGGGGAACATATGGGAAAAGGCGGTCCCTTAGGTACGCTGGACCCAGACCATATAGGGCTTTAAAGGTAAGAACCAGCACTTTGAAGTGGATCCGGTACGCTATCGGCAGCCAGTGCAGCGCTTTCAGCGCAGGCCGGATGTGGTCCCTACTAGGAAGACCCATCAACAGCCTGGCTGCAGCATTCTGCACCAGCTGCAGCTTCCGGATTTGCGACAAAGCCAGCCCCATGTCAAGAGTGTTACAGTAGTCTAACCTCAAGGTGACCGTCGCATGGATCACTGTGGCCAAATCACTGCGGTCGAGGAAGGGAACCAACTGCCGCACCAGCTGAAGATGGTAAAAAGATGGTAAAAAGCTGACTTGGCAGTGGCTGCCACCTGGGCCTCCTTAGTTAACGAGGAGTCCAGGAGCACTCCCAAACTCCTAATCTCCGGCTCTGGTACCAAAGGCTCTATCTGATGTTGGGCGGCCGGTCAAGCTCTGCCCCTGAAGATCTGCACCGGGCATTGCAGGCCATGGCTGGTTGGCTCCGACTGAGCCGGTTGAAGTTAAACCCAGCGAAGACAGAGGTTCTGGGCTTGAGTCGCGGTGGTCTGGGGTTGGGGCTCCCTCTCCCAACCTTCGATGCCATCGGAGGTCATCAGTAAGGGATAATAATCTATGGGGGTGTGGAGGAGGGATTTAATGTAAGCCTCAGCCCACACATTCTTGCTTTGCCCTATGGCAGGCAGGAATGGAGAATGGGTACAGAACTGGCTGGGATTCATCAAGGCCTGCTGCTCGGGTGACCGACTCTGGGTCAAGACATTCCTGGAGATCTGGACTTCAAGCCTGGGGAGGTGAGGAGGGGGATCTATTCTCCAAAACAGCCATTCTCTCCCCCACCCCGGGAACTGATCTCTGTCACCTGGAAACCAGTCATAACTCCAGGAGATCTCCAGGCCCCACCTGGAGGTTGGCAATTCTGCCTGCTACAGATCTTCCAGCCCTCTAAACCTGTGGCAATGGCTGTCTCTTGTCTGGAGGTGCCCCCCAGGAATAGAACTTGGCCTTTCTTAATGCAAAGCCCAAGTGCTACCGCTGAGCTATGGTAAAGGAGGAATGTCACAGCTAGACCCCAGCTTGGGGAAGGGGGTGGGATTTGAACTAAACCACCACACTTCAGTGCCTGCAGCTTAACTCAGCACCAATTCACACATGATAAGGTCCTCGTGGCCACTGTTGGTGTTTTGTTTTTCCCCCTCCCAAACGGCACACGCATAAAAATGGCGCCGATCCAAATAGATCATCAGCCATTAATATCACTGCTTTCACACACATTGGACAAATGTACTTTCCGTGCACTTTCGATGCTCTTTAGAGATCGTTTGCAAGTGAGTTTTCCTGCTAACATGCATTGGAAGTATATCATCAAACGTGTGTGAAAGCAGCCTTAGACAAATACCAAATGGTAGAACTTAAAAACAAAACAACAACAAAACTGGTGTTTCTACATGACTGATGCCCTTATCTTGATGGCCTGGGCTGCCTTGATCTCATCAGATCTCAGAAGCTAAGCAGGGTGGGCTCTAGTTTGTTCTTGGATGGGAGACTGCCAAGGAAGTGCCAGGTTGGTACGCAGAGGCAGGCAATGGCAACCCTCCCCTGGACGTCTCTTGCCTTGGAAACCCTTTAGCAGAGGTCCTCCGACCTTTTTGAGCCAGTGGGCACATCTGGAATTCTGACAAAGTGCAGTGGGTGCAGCCGCATAATTACCGTTACAAATGGCTACGGCAGGAGGCACAGCCAACCATCAGATAACTGCCGCAGCGTCCCTTCAGTCACACAGTGAAGAGCCTTGTGCTGTGGTGGCAGCTGCTGCTGCCAAGGCAGCATTTTTAGAAATCTGCACCCCCAGCCAGATCTCTAATGGGCAGCCGGAAGCTTTGCTGGGCAAAAGCCCCACCTGGCCCAGCCCACTTTCTGAAAACACTTGGCTGGGGCCAGGAAAGGTATCGGTGGGCCCCATGGTGCCGACAAGCTCCATGTTAGGGAGTCCCTGAGTCGGCTGCAACCTGACAGCCTGCGTTGCCAACCTCCAGGTTGCCAGCACTTTGGACATGGTGGAGGGGAAAGGACAAGGTCTCGCGTTTTAGAGAACGGGACAGACAAGGCCTCCAGTAGGTTTTGTTCTGCAGGACCAACCAGGAATAGCAAACCCCGAGAGTCTTCCTGATAAAATAGGCTGGAAAACAGAATACAAAGGCCTTAGGAAAAGGCTGAGCTTCCAAGGCGGACCTTTTTGGGTTCTGACAAGAAGCAACAAAGCTAACAGGCTTCTTTTTATAAAGAAAAAGCTTAATCTGCATTGCAATTGCTGCTGTCATCTGCAATATTTGAAGCTAATCTGGCGTTCCTCCTTCAGGGGGAACGAATATGAGGAATGTTGAGGAAAGCAAAAAGACAGCAAAGAAAAATGCTGATATCACAGTGGGAAAGTGAGAATTTATTAATGGAATACTAAAAAGTCCCTGTGTGTTTTGCTGTAGCTTCATCAGGGGATCCGAAGCATGATATAAAAGGAGCATAAATTAAATAATATGAACAACAATAAAAACACAAGATATTAAAAACACATTAGAAGAAAGCTGAATGAAATGAACAAGTGTGTGAATTCCCTTGCTGAAGCTACAGCAAAATGTACAGGGGCTTTTTAGTATTCCATTCATCAGTTTCCACTTTCCCCCTGCACTGTCGGCATTTCCACTATTTAAAACTACAATCCTAGAACCTCAGAAAAAATATATACCGCAGGTTAGGAAAGGCACAAATAGGTGTAGAAAAAAGCCTGCATGGTTAACAAACAAATGAATGGAAACTGTACAAGGTAAGATGGATTCCTTTAAGTGGTGGAAAGCTAGTCTTAGTGAGGTTGATAAAAGGAAACACAGGCTGTGCCAGGCAGGCAAAAAGGGAATATGAGGCACATATAGCAAAAAACATAAAGAAAAACAATAAAACTTTCTTCAAAAACATTAGAAGCAGGAAACCAGCCAGGGAGGCAGTGGGGCCCTTGGATGACCAAGGGGTAAAAGGAGTACTGAAGGATGATAGGGAAATGGCTGAGAAGCTAAATGCATTTTTTGCCTCCGTCTTCACTGTGGAAGATGAGAGGTGCTTGCCCACTCCAGAGCCGCTGAGTTCGGGAGGGGTGTTGAAAGACCTGAGTCAGATTGAGGTGACGAGAGAGGAGGTCCTAAAACTGATAAACAACTTAAAAACTGATAAATCACCAGGCCCAGATGGCATACATCCAAGAGTTCTGAAAGAACTCAATTGTGAACTTGTGGATCTCCTGACAAAAATATGTAATCTCTCCTTAAAATCAGCCTCCATTCCTGAGGACTGGAAGGTAGCTAATGTCACTCCCATCTTTAAAAAGGGTTCCAGAGGAGATCCGGGAAATTACAGGCCAGTCAGTCTGACGTCGATACCGGGTAAATTGGTGGAAACCATTATTAAGGAAAGAATTAGTAGGCACATAGATGAACAAAACCTATTGAGGCAGACTCAACATGGGTTCTGTAAGGGAAGATCTTGTCTCACTAACCTGTTAATGTTCTTTGAGGGGGTGAACAAACATGTGGACAAGGGGGATCCAATAGATATTGTTTACCTTGACTTCCAGAAAGCTTTTGATAAAGTTCCTCATCAAAGGCTCCTAAGCAAGCTCAAAAATCATGGGATAAAAGGACAAGTCCTTTTATGGATCAAAAACTGGCTAATTAATAGAAAACAGAGAGTGAGTATAAATGGGCAGTTCTCCCAGTGGAGGGGTGTAAGCAGTGGGGTACCACAGGGATCAGTACTTGGTCCACTGCTTTTTAACTTGTTCATTAATGATTTGGAGTTGGGAGTAAGCAGTGAAGTGGCTAAATTTGCGGATGATACGAAGTTGTTCAGGGTGGTGAAAACCAGTGAGGATTGTGAGGCACTCCAAAGGGATCTGTCAAAGTTGGGCGAGTGGGCGTCAACATGGCAAATGGGGTTCAATGTGGCCAAGTGCAAGGTGATGCACATTGGAGCCAAAAATCCTAACTATAAATACACGTTGATGGGGTCTGAACTGGCAGAGACAGATCAAGAGAGAGATCTTGGAGTTGTAGTAGATAACTCACTGAAAATGTCGAGACAGTGTGTGACTGCAATAAAGAAGGCCAATGCTATGCTGGGGATTATTAGGAAGGGTATTGTAAACAGATCAGCCAATATCATAATGCCGCTATATAAATCAATGGTGCGACCTCATCTGGAATACTGTGTGCAATTCTGGTCACCACACCTTAAAAAGGATATTATAGCTTTGGAACCCCACCTAGCTTATCAAGCTGATAGCTAATATACCAAACCTAGCCAATCACTAACAAGGTGAATCAATTACCGACTCTAACAATGCCTGATAGAGAACACCTGCTAGTATAACACCTGGCTATAATCAATCACTAGCATGACAGCTAGGACTGTCAAACAGATCAAACTGATCTAGTAACTGCTTGCTACCTTTTTTACCTAGGCATATATCTCAATACACTTTCCCTATGAAGAAAGGTTAAAATGGTTGGGGCTCTTTAGCTTGGAAAAATGACAGCTGAGGGGTGACATGATCGAGGCTTATAAGATTATGCATGGGATAGAGCAGGTAGAGAAAGAAGTACTTTTCTCCCTTTCTCATAATACAAGAATTCGTGGGCAGTCAATGAAATTGCTGAGCTGTCAGGTTTGAACAGATAAAAAGAAGTACTTCTTACCCAAAGAGTGATTAACACATTCATCTAGTTCGATGTTTCGTCCAATACATTGCGCCCATTTTATCATTTGGGGTTTCATCCACTCATCTTCCATGGTGTACTCTAGCAGAAAATTATACACTTTCCCAATAACCTTTTTGTTGTTGTTTATCCACATCTCATCTAGACCGGTAGGTTTAATATAGAAACCTCTGTTTTTATCTTTTGTCCATTTAGATTTAATAGTTGTCTTTTGCCACCAAGTTAAATTTATATTGTATTTGCCCAACTCTTCTTCGGTGATCAAATTACCTTTTTTATATAGTAAATCTAGATAGTTCCATTTAGGGTATTTTTTAAACAAAGTGGGTTTGTTGAATGGTTCGATGGGAGATATCCATTGTGGTATCTTTTGATAATAATTGTTTTTAATTTCTTCCCAGATTTTAAATAAGGTGCCTCTAATCAGATGCTGTGAGAAATAACTGGTCGTCACTTGGGTTTGTTGAATGGTTCGGTTTCATCCCATCATAAGAGGGAATTAGATAAGCATATGGAGCAGAGGTCCATCAGTGGCTATTAGCCACAAGGGATCGGTAGGAACTCTCGGTCTGGGGCAAGTGATGCTCTGTATTCTTGGTGCTTGGGGGGGGTCAACAGTGGGAGGGCTTCTAGTGTCCTGGCCCCACTGCTGGACCTCCTGATGGCACCTGGCATTTTTGGCCACTGTGTGACAGAGTGTTGGACTGGATGGGCCATTGGCTTCTCTTATGTTCTTATGTTCATTTTCATATTGATGACTGGTGCAGTCCTCTTATTTTGCTGTTCATTGCCTTGGAATGCCCTGACCTGAATGGCCCAGGCTGGTCTGATCTCATCAAATCTGGGGAGCTAAGCAGGGTTGGCCTTGGCTGGTCCTTGAATGGACAACGACCAAGGAAGTCCAGGGTTGCTACCCAGAAGCAGGCAATGGCAACCTACCTCTAAAAGTCTCTTGCCTTGAAAACCCCATGAGGGGCCCTCATAATTCAGTTGAGACTTGACAGCACTTTCCACCATTTATTTATTTAATATATTCAATTTGTAGCGTTGCAGCAGCAAAGAAGTACAGAAGGAATGCAGAAGCAATTAGAAAACAACCAACCTCCCCACCCCCATGGCAGCATAGCTGACAAGCCTGCCCTTCCCTGCATAGCAGGGCTCAGGGTGGGTAACATCAGTAGTGGGACAACATTAAAACAATAAATATAATCATCCTCTAAATATAATTCCCTTATGTATTGGCCATTTCCACCTCTCCCATTGGCTGTGCAGTGTGCTCCGTCAGCCACTGGCCTATCAAACGCCACTCAAGAGTACCCACGTGCCATTGGCTGGGTGCTGGGTCCTCTCCTCTCCCCCAACCACTGCAAGCCTGGACACTTTCCTCACAGAATAAACTATCAAAACAGCTGTCTCTCCTGATAAACACACTTCTCCTTTTTGGCTCCTGTGGAATTAACTTTTCCCTCAGTGGCTCTTGCTAGGCAACCAAGCTTGGATGTGTCAGTAAAAAGGCAAAGGAAGGAAGCCCTTTCCAGGCCTTTGTGGGGAACTCATTGAGGCCAGTCCTGACTAGGGTTGCCAGCTCCCGGTTGGGAAATTCCTGGATATTCTGTGGTGGACTCTAGGGAAGCTAGAGTTTGGGGAGGGTTGAGGCCTCAGCTGAATATGCACAAAGCATGGGAAGGCTGATATTGATGGGATTTTTCTGCTGCTTCAACTATGAGCTTGGTGGAACATCTCCATTTTACAGGCTCTGCGGAACTTCATTAGGTCCCGTAGGGCCTGGATCTCACTTGGAAGAGCGTTCCACCAGGCCAGTGCCAGAGCTGAGAAGGCTGTGGCTGAGGCTAAGTGGATGTTTTTCAGCCAGGAATTGCCAGCAGATTTTGATCCATGGAGCGTGATGCTCTTTGAGGGACATAGGAGGAGAGATGATCCCAAAGATATGTTGGTTCTAGACTGCATAGGGCTTTAAATGTCAAAAACAGCACCTTGAACTTGATCCGGTATTCTACTTGGAGCAAGTGCAGCTGGTGGAGCACTGGTTGAATGTGTGCTCTTGAAGGTATTCCCATGAGAACACGTGCTATTGCATTCTGGACCAGTTGAAGTTTCCAGATCAGCCTCAAGGATAGCCCTGCATAGTGCGAATTGCAATAGTCTAGCCTGGAGGTGACCGTTGCATGGATCACTGTGGCTAAGTCAGAGGGAGAAAGGAAGGAGAGCAGTTGCTTGACCTGACGTAAGTGGGGGGAAAGCAAGTCTAGCAACATTTGTAATCAGGCCTCCATGGAAAGGGAGGCATCCAGAATCACACCCAAACTCCTCACCACCGGCATTGGAGTTTTCAAGAGTTGGGAGTTAGATCCCTAACCCAACATCCTCCTGACCTAGATACAGGACCTCCGTCTTCGATGGATTTAATTTCAGCCAGCTCTGCTTCAACCAGCAAATTATGGCTTCCAAACCCTTAGCCAAAATATCTAGGGAGATATTCAGCAGGCCATCCATCAGCAGATATAGCTGGGTGTCATCAGTGTGCTGATGGCAACCCAGCCTGAAGCTCCAGATCCAACTGGGCCAGGGGCTGCATGTAGATATTGAATAACACTGGGGAGAGGATTGTCCCTTGAGGGACACCACATACCAGAGCATATCATGGTGAATCCCTCTCCCCAAGTGCCACCCTGTGTCCCTGACCATGGAGAACTGAGATGAACCACTCCAAGGCTGTCCCATATATCCCCAAATTGGCAAGGCAGTGAGTCATCAGATTGTAATCGACTGTTTCAAACAGTGTTCATCAAATTAAGTAATAACGGCAGCGCTGACCCACCTCGATCCAGGTGTCTGTGGAGATAGTTCGTGAGGGCAACCAGAGCTGTTTCTGTCCCATAGCCAGGGCAAAAGCTGGACTGGACTGGATCCAGGACACAGGTGTCATCCAGAAAAGCCTGGAGTGGCTCAGCTACTGCTCACTTAACTACCATACCTAGGAATGAGAGATTCGAACCTGGACAGTAGTTGGCTGGATCAGCCAAATCCAAGGATGGTTTCTTTAAGAGCAGCCTCACCACTGCTCTTTTTAAAGTCACCAGGAAAGTCCCTGAGCTCAGGGACAAGTTTATAACATCTGCCAGGGGTGGCCTGTATTCCATCACCACTGGCTTTCACCAGCCATGACGGACATCGATCCAGGAGGCAAGTGGTGGGTTTCACAGCATCATGTATCCTGTCAACCTTGCCCAGGGAGAGTCGGCTGAAATGGTCCAGTACTGGACCTGAAAATGGCCAGTGGGCCTCACATACTGTATCAATATTGGCACGCAAGTCCTGGTGGAGCCAGAAGACTTTATCTGCAAAATAGCCTCACAGCTAATTGCCAAATTGCTAACTTTTAGTGATCCCTCAGAGATGACGGTCAATGTCCTGATTACCCTAAACAATTGAGCTGGGCGAGAGTGTGGGTGCAATGGAAGCCGCATAAAATTCCCTCTTTGCAGCCCTCACTGCCACCTCATAGGATTTCATAAACATCCTATAAGATGTTCTTGTAGCCTTGTTACAAGTCCACTGCCACATTCACTCTAGCCATCTCTGCTCCCGTTTCATCTGCCGTAGCACCAAGGAGCTAATTTGGAACTGCGGCGGAGAGGGCACCAGGGGGCGATTTGGTAGATGGCTTCAGAGAGGTGGCTATGCCAGGTCCCTACCAGCACATCCAAGGAGTCACCTGGGGGCATCGGATGCCACAGAACATTCTGGAAACCAATTGGATCCCTCAGTCTTTGCAGGCAAGCATCAATCATCTTGTTGCCTAAGCAGGGAGGGGCTGGGACACTAAGATGAGTCTTCAGGACAAAGTGGTCTGACCATGGCACTGCATCAGTGGCATATATCCCCATCCGAAAGGTCAAATCCTGCTGATGCAAGGGACCTGATACAATTTTGGAGAGTCCCAGTGTAGCCATGGAAGACACTAGGTCTGCAGTCTCATCGGCATGGACACTGAAGGGAACTCCAAGGCCCATTCTGCTACAGCCTCCAACAGGTTTGGCAGGGTATCTGCCAGTGCGCTAGGTGGTCAGTACATCCGCCAGATAGCCAAACTCTCCTCAGTATCCCACACTAGGGCAACTCAATCAGTGTCAGAAATCTTTGGGGCAGAGAATCGCCTGAAGGAAAAAGAATCTTGAGTATGGCCACACACACACCCCGTCCTTTTGTCTGGGACTGATGAAAGACCAAGAAACCCGGGGGAGTGAGTTCTTTTAGGGTGACCGTCTCACCTTCTCTCACCCAGGTCTCAATCACACATACCAGATCAGCCTTTTGAGCTGCAAAATAATTTTGCAGCATTGCGGTCTTATCATTGATGGACCTGGAATTGCACCACATCAGTATCAGAGAAAGGTCTGTTTTCCCAGCCCCACTACCAACATGTCTTGAGATACGAGGAAGGTTGGAAAGAGACTGAGCATTCCCATATCTCTGCCTCCTTCCTTTATAGCACCTTGTTAGAATGTTGATGGTAGCCAAACAATATTCAACACGTTGCATAAATGGAGCAGGCGCTTTAGTGTTACAGTTGCTGGATCAGTTCCTATTGCGGGAGGGGGGGGCATTGTTTCTAGGTGAAGATATCAAAGCATCAGCAATGTTGTCCCCCTCCCCATTTTTCTCCCACAGTTCATTGGAGTGAGGGTGGGCAACAAGGGTGAGGGGGGGGAGTTCCACCATCTTCTATCAGATAGTGAGAACCTCACCTGGTGTGATTCCCAGAATCCTTTGAAACATGCATACTGTTTCAAGTGTGGTAGCTGTTAACTTAGAGTCAGGCAGGAGTAATAAGAGAAAGTCTTTATTAAACAACTCTGCGTCTATCTCCTGCTCTCTCTGTGTGTCTCTGTTTCTCTGCTGAGTCACTTCCTGTAGCTGTTCCCTCACTCTCTGTCTTCCTCATGTCCCCGAATCATTCCCCCATCTACTTCCCTAACTCACTCAGTTCCACATACATTGAGATACATATAAAACTGCTAATATAGCTTTCTTACATATATTAGTACGTCCTGGAGGATACCTTTATCATTACCTTTTATGGTGTCTAAATAGAAGCAGCATACCTCCCACGAGGAGGGCATCACTTTCATGCCCTGCGTGCGAATCTCCCCAAGGTATGTAGTCAGCGGCTGCTTGAAACTGACTACAAGATAGATGGACCTTCGGTCTGTTGCAACACTAGTTTGGACTTTCATCTTTCACTTATGAGATTTTATTTGTTTAGAAAATGTAAAAGCCAGCTCTCCTTAAGAGACCATGGTAGTAGGGCAATCATTATTTTGTTTTGTTTTTGTTTTCCCCGCACAGTCATTTAGAGCATTGGGAAAGTGTGTCTCGCTGAAGCTTGTAGTCTGTAACACTGGCTAAGGTTTTTGTTTAGCCCCGTGAGATTTTTCTACAAGAAAAGGCATCAAAGTTTTGGCCTTGAAAGGTGGCTTGCTGTTGTCAGAAGCGGAGAATGCTCCTGTTTAATCTCTTTCTGAATAACAGCAGTCATAACAAATTCTCCTCTTGGAATTCTTCAGTTTATCTGTTGAAGCCAGCAGAGTAAGAAATAAGAATAAGAGCCCTAGATATGCTGCACAGAACACAAAGTGTGTCTCGCTGAAGCTTGTAGTCTGTAACACTGGCTAAGGTTTTTGTTTAGCCCCGTGAGATTTTTCTACAAGAAAAGGCATCAAAGTTTTGGCCTTGAAAGGTGGCTTGCTGTTGTCAGAAGCGGAGAATGCTCCTGTTTAATCTCTTTCTGAATAACAGCAGTCATAACAAATTCTCCTCTTGGAATACTTCAGTTTATCTGTTGAAGCCAGAAGAGTAAGAAATAAGAATAAGAGCTCTAGATATGCTGCACAGAACACAGGAATTTCACATTACCCTTTATAACCCGTTTTGAAGCCGTTTTTGATCCGTCATGGAGTAAACCAGTATAGGGCTGCCATTTCACACATGGCTTTCCCCTTCCGGTAAAGAGCTGGATCTGAAGTGGTTTGCCATTTCAGACTGCACCACTTTTTCCCGCTTTCCCCCTGCCGTTTTTCACCCACATGGGCAATCTCCAGCTTTTTTTAAAAACGTTCGCTTTATAGCGCTATAGCGCTAAAGCACTATAACAAAACACTCCAGGCATTCCAATGGTGTTGATATACTGCTGTTCCATTATAGCGTTATAGCGCCATATCACTATAACGCTATAAAGCGAACGTTCCAAAAAAAGCCGGAGATAGCCCTCGCGGGCGAAAAACAGCGAGAAAAAGTGCATCGGAACCAGGAGAGGAAACTGAAGACTACTTGGAAGCGGTAAAACACTTCAGCCCCATTTCCTAAATGGGACAGAAGCATTTGTGTCTGAAATTACAAATATATTCCGGAAGGGAACCGGATCTAAAACGGTTCTGTCTGAAATGACAGACCAGAAACCATTTGGGAACCGTTCCTCCTCGTTATATCGTCTGTCTGAAATTCCTCACAGATGTTGCAAACTAAGTTCCCTTAGTCACATCACGCAGTGTCTTTTGTCTCTTTCTTGGCATTGTGGGAAACTAGTTCAGGGGTTAAGCTGCTATTAGAACTTGAAAGCGAGAACTGTATCCTGAATGTACATACCAGTTTTCATTCTGGTATCTCCTCTTAAAACATAGCTCTTAGTAGATAATTGACCTTTCCTCCTCTCTTTGAAAACCAGCACAGAGTTGGAGTGGATATTCACACTTCGTTCCAGTTTATCAGTCTTCATGAGAAAGATGGAATCAAAAACTGAGCACGCTGAAAAGGTAAATTCAACCACAGCCTTCATTTTACTTAGACAATTAAAAACAAAACACCAGCTCCCAAAACACCAGTATGCAAGAAATAGGACCCAGAATGGGGCTGTGGAGAGGATAGGACCAGATACCAGTTCTCCTGGAGAAAATGGCTGTCTTGGAGGGAAGGCTCTATGGCATTATCCCCTCCCCTCCTCAAAACCTGCCCTCACGAGGTTGCATCTCCAAATCTCCAGGGATTTCCCAAACTGGAGTGACAACTGTAGCCTACGCTACTTCACAGGGCTGTTGTGGGGATAAAATGCAGGGCAGGAGAATGCTTTGGGGAGACCGGAGGGGTATGAACAAAGTAAGTAAATAATAAAAATAATTCAAGATGGGGGTCAGATAATAATAAGAAGAAGAGATTGCATTTATACCCCGCCCTTCACTTGGGGTCTCAGAGTGGCTTACAAACTCCTTTCCCTCCCCCTCCCCACAACAGACACCCTGTGAGGTAGGTGGGGCTGAGAGAGCTCTGGCGGAAACTGTTCTTTTTCAATAACAGCTCTTATCAGAACTGCGGCTTGCCCAAGGTCATCCAGCAGGTGCAAGTGGAGGAGTGGGGAATCAAGCCCGGTCCTCCCAGATTAGAGTCCACACACTTAAGGCACAGGTGGGAAGAAGTGAAGGAAAGAGGGGCAGTTGAAGTTACAGGTGCTGCCGGGAGGAGAGTAATGGTGGGGAGGTATGATACGGGGGGAACTAAGGTGCTCTCCATAAGTCCTTGGAGGTTCCCCACCATACAACTAGGCCCAGCTTGGCTAGCACCAACTCAGACATCTTCCAGACTGCAGCCACCCTTTGAGGTTTTCATGGGTGCCGTGGTGGTTCCAAATTTCACACGATCAGTGCAATCAGTTCCTACTTACAGGTGGGTTTTCCCATTTTTCCCCTTATCGGTTCCATCTGTTCACATTCACACTGAGGATTTGGGGGGAGGGTGTGTGTGCATTTTTTGCGCATGCACTGAAGCATTGCAGCCTTTTAGCAGCCTCAAGGGAGCTGCACAATCCCCATTCAAGTGCATTCCTCACCCATCACACTACCACTGAGGGTGGTTCCTGGTGTACGTGTCTCACCCCTTTTTGGTTGCCTCTTCTCCTGTGCTTGAGTGGTCTCTCTGACTGGCTACCCCCTGAAAAAAAGATTGAATTCCTTTTCCTACCTTGCATCAGGCACAGAGCTCCAGTGGCATACCTAATATATTTGACACCCAGAGCAGGTCATTCTTTAACAACCCCCTCTTCTCTATGACAAAATTGTCCAGGTCAGGGCTCAAATGGGCTTACTTGCGACAAACTCAGTGGAGCTTACATTCAAGTAAGCGTGCACAAAGAGGGGTGCTTCCAGGACAAGCCTGCCCCGGTCTCCAGCGCCCGTGCCCTTTCTTGGGGGAGAGGCTCATGAAAGACCCCTCCTTCCTCCAGTTCCTTTCCCTGGGCCTTACTTCAGAATTAAGTAGTGTCATGTGAAGACACTGTCAGCATTGCACAAGCCTGCCCCAGAACACATGGAGAGGGCACGATTCCCTTACAAGAGAGTAGCCCCATTCACTTCAGTATGTCTACTTTGGTGTAAAAAAAGGGTGGAGATGGGGTTCGGGGCATTTAGAGTAGCCAGGATATTGCTCTCTCTTCCTCCCTCCCTTCCCTTGCTGAGGCTTCTGATTAACATGCATCTCTTCTTCGGTCTCTCTCTGCGTTGTTCTCAAGAGCTGGTTTTTAAGGAACTGGAGCTGCGGGATTCTCCCCCCCCCCCAAGATCACCTTGAAGATTGACTCTGAGTCAGCTTCTTGTACAAGCAGAGCCGCAGGAGCTGGTGCCAGGCCTCCCAGTGGGACTGACAGCTTGTTTCAGCACAGGTGCTTCCCAGAACTGAAATGTTTCAGCGCTGGCATGCAATTTTTATTTAAAGTTTGCTGCCCAAACCCACCCTTTCTGGGCAGATTTTGGGTGGTGATCCATGAGGCAGGAAAAAATGCTCAGACTCTGAGCAAAAGGGAACATCGTTTCCAGTGTGCCCTGGAAGTGACATCACCATTTCCCTGCATTGTGAAGTCGGGGGCTGGACTAGATGGCCCAACCCTTTGATTCTATGTCACCAGCAACGCAGAATGCTCTTGTATTTGGGGAAAACTATGGTATAAGCCACTTTCTCTAACCTCTGGTTTATTAGATTTGTAAGTTTTTATAAGTTTAAACATCATTGCTACAACAAAGTTGATGTTAGAAAAACATTACTACAGCTTGAAGCATGGTTCATTTTTAGATTTGGAACTGTTAAGTCGGCTACTTAACAAAGAGTCAGAGAGTGATTCAGCAAAGATTCAGCTTTATTCAGCAACACGTAACACAACTCCAACAGATCAACTCGACTAGCCAGAACAGCTTTTGCATTGTTCTACTTTTAAACTCTCCCGGCTAATGTAGCCACACCCTACTATACAGTAACAACCAATAAGATTGAATGGGAGTTGTTGGAAACTGATTGCTGCGGGACTCTGACAACTAACAACGATATGGAGTATACAGACAAATATAACAATTTCCAATCTTGAAGAAATGTCCAAAGTTACAAAGACGGATATGCAGACAAGATTCAAGGTTGTGGCTGGCTTGCTTTCAAAAAAGAGACGCAGCAAACATCATGCAATACGCCTCCCAGGCAAAAATTGTGCATTTCAAGGAATTCTTCTTCAGGCAAATTATTTCTCCTGGAACTAAATTACAAATACAATATAACACAATACACTTTGCATAGTGTCCAGGGGGGGGGAAAGAGCTAGCTTGCTGCACTTACCCAAATACTCACAAATGCTATGATGCTACAAGTCTGGAAGTTCTCTACGTGGCTTCTCTGGTTCTCCATGGAACTAACCAGAATGGCCACACTAATAAAACACAGCTGCACTGATGACTCCAAGAGAATTAAAGGGATGACACTTACAGAGACTTACATAAATAACAACTATAACTGCATAACGTGATTATAAAAATACACAACTTCCAAAAGTATATAGCATTTACAGTGATTTTCCATATTTTACTCAACCTTGCCCATATTTCCCATGTGTTCGTTGCCAAACTGCAGGTAGGGCCTGAGGTTCTCCCGGAATTACAACAGATTTCCAGGTAGCAGAGATGAGTTTCCCTGGAGGAAGTGGCTGCTTTGGGGGTGCAGCATCACACCCCTGCTGAGTTCCCCCCCCTCCTCAAACTGCACCCTCCATGAGCTCAGCTTCCAAAACTCCAGGAAACTGAGGACTGCTGCCATGGAAGTATATTGAAATAACACTTTCCCTCATTAGTTTGGATGTTTACAAGCACTGGCCATGAAGGAAGCCGCATTCTAAAACATGCCTAGCTCCTTTTTTTAAAAAAAGATCAGCTAATAAAACTTGAAATAACTTTCTATAACATAATTTCAAGCAAAATTGTCCCTCTGGCAATTAGCAGCATTTTGCAGAGGGCCATTTATTTTTTAGGATCGCGACTGTATGGCAAAAATAGCAGCTTGCATGCCATTTATTTATCCGAACCAGATAGAAGGTAATGGGTTTTCCCAGACTCGTTGGCGGTACACAGTGTCGTTCAGAATATGATCAGGTGACTTGTGAAAGCGGCAGTAGAATCAACCCTCAGCAGGGTCCTCAAATACAAAGAAAAGAGAATAGACCACAGTAGCCAGTGCATCCCTTCTGCCCAAACAGCTGACTCCATTGTTTGGAAATGAAGGGCTGTGAATTCTTTCATTAGAGAAATGCTAATATCTAATATCTTCAATAAATAATACCATAGGGGGGAGCATGAGAATGTATCCTGTACATCCCTTAGAGCAGGGGTGGCCAAACTGCAGCTCATATTGTGCAGCTCCTGGCAGGGCGGCTGGGGGAGTGAAAGGGAAGCATGCCTTCCGGATCGGACTTCCCTTCCCCAGCCAGGGTTCCCTTCCCTGAGTAGGCTTGAGGTGGGGGGAGCAGAGAAAGAAAGAAACTTTAACTTTAAATGCATTCTCAACCCACCCACCCACCCCGCGGCTTGGAAAAGGCATTTGTCTCTTTAAATCCCTTTTCCAACACAAGCCAGCTGGTGTGGGGGCATGGAGTGGGTGGGAGAACACATTTAAAGTTAAAGTTGCTTTCTTTCCACCGCTCCCTTCCTCCCTCCCTCCCCATTTATTTGCTTTCTTTCCACCTCTCTCTGTCTCTTTCTCTCTCTCTCTCTCTCTTCCCCTTCTTTCCTCCCTCCCCCATCCAATTGCATTCTTTCCACCTCTTAGACAAATATCATTAGCAAACAATTAAATATCATTGGACAAATAAATATCATTATTGATATCTGCTTTTACCCCTTTAGTTTGTATTTTTGGCAGTCTCATTTAATGTTAATAAAAAGTGCATTTGCATATTTTTCAATAAAAACTTGTGTGCAATATTTGTGCATGTCTTGCAGCTCTCAAACGTCTAGCATTTATTCCCTGTGGCACTTATATTAAGCAAGTTTGGTCACCCCTCCCTTAGAGGCTTATTCTTCAATCTTATGCTTACGCGCGTCTTGGAAAAGGCATTTGTCTCTTTAAATCCCTTCTCCAACACAAGCCAGCTGATGTGAAGGCATGGGTGGGTGGGTTGGAGAACACATTTAAAGTTAAAGTTGCTTTCTTTCCACCTCTCCCTCCCTCCCTCCCTCCCCATTTATTTGCTTTCTTTCCACCTCTCTCTGTCTCTTTCTCTCTCTCTCTCTCTCTCTCTCTCTCTCTCTCGTCCCCTTCTTTCCTCCCTCCCCCATCCAATTGCTTTCTTTCCACCTCTTAGACAAATATCATTAGCAAACAATTAAATATCATTGGACAAATAAATATCATTATTGATATCTGCTTTTACCCCTTTAGTTTGTATTTTTGGCAGTCTCATTTAATGTTAATAAAAAGTGCATTTGCATATTTTTCAATAAAAACTTGTGTGCAATATTTGTGCATGTCTTGCAGCTCTCAAACGTCTAGCATTTATTCCCTGTGGCACTTATATTAAGCAAGTTTGGTAGCCCCTGCCTTAGAGGCTTATTCTTCAACCTTATGCTTAATTTGCTTCCTCAACAGTACTCAAAGTAGCTGTCTTCATGGTTTATCTAAAAGGATCAGGTGGTGGGTGATGGGAAAGACCTCCGCCTGAGACCCTGGAGAGCCACTGTCAGTGTGAGCAGACTATACTGACTTGGATGGGCCGAGGGTCTGATTCACTATTAAGGTGCCTTCTTGTGCATAGTTGTGCTTTTGATGTTCTGGGTGATTTGCAAGATGTTTGGCCATTTATGACAGTCCTCCATCCCGTGGCCCAGGTTTCCCTTGCAGGTGCATAACAGACACATGAATATGGCCTCTGGTCTAGAAACTGTAAGGATGATGATGAAGAAATTGAAATTGTTCAAGATCTTCTATTCCTTGGCTCCATCATCAACCAAAACGGAGATTGCACCCAAGAAATCAGGAGACTGAGGGACATGTCGCTGGTGATGACAATCAAGGTAATGCATCCCATAGTATTCCCCATTACTATGTATAGGTGTGAAATTTGAACAGTGAAGGAAGCTGCCAGGAAGAAAGTCCATTTCTTTGAAATGTGTGGTGTTGGAGGAGAGTTTCACAGATCCTGTGGACCACCAAAAAGACAACGAAGAGGGTTCTAGACCAAATCAAGCATAAACTCACACTAGAAGCTAAAATGACTAAACTGAGGCTATTGTACTTTGTTCACATTGTGAGAAGGCAACAGTCACTGGAAAAGACAATAATGCTAGGAAAAGTCGAAGGCAGCAGGAGGTGAGGAAGGCCCAACAGGAGATGGACGGACTCCATCAAGGAAGCCACAAAGGCCCTCAGTTTGCAAGACCTGAGCAAGGCTGTTAACAATAGGATATTTTGGAGGATATTTGTTCATAGGCTTCCCAAAAGTCCATCAAAACCTTAATAAGACTGTGCCAACAGACACGAAAAGCAAAACAATCATGACTTGATGGCACTTGACACAAATTTCCCAACCCAGAGCTGTCGACCTTGGCCTTCTCAGTTGTGGCACCGAAGCTCTGGAAACCTCTTCCTGGGGGAGATTCCTTTGTCCCTTTCAGTTGCCCTCTTCTTTTTCTTTTGTTTGACTTCTTCTCAGTGATCCTTCCTTCTGGATCAATGCTTTAATTGCTGTTTTTATTTCTTTGTAACTCTGTAAATAACGCTGTTCTTAATTTGTTTCAATGATTTGTTTTGGAGGGTTGATTTTAAGAGTTTTGAAATGTAATTTTATCATGTATGTTTTAAATTGTTAGGTGCCTCGCTGGCCCTTATAAGGGCAGAAAGATGGGAGATAGATTTTGTCAATTATAATAACAATAAAGCATATTCTAAAAAGCATCACTCAAATTCTCTACATCTATTGAGCGATGGGCATGGCTTAAGGGACTTATGTCTAGCTTAATTAAATTCCTTTTAAGAGGATGGGAGTAATTTCAAAGCCAATACAATTTACCTTCTAACTGAATATTGATTGATCATTTGTTTTCTGGAGTGAAGCAAAGTGAACTATATTAAATACATGTCGTCATCTTTCTCTGTAGAGGAAAATCTGCAGAAGCGGCCGGTCTATGGATTGGCGATGGCAGTTGCTTTCCCCAGAGCTTGGGGAGGCAATTAGCACACCATCGGCATGGAGGGGTGCCACCTCAATTGGCATTCCCATGGAGCCTTTGTGAAAGGCTCCAGGCCAGAGAGCTTTGAGGGATAGTCTCTTCGACAGCTTGCTGCCGGAGAATCGAGGCTTCTCTCCGCTCTGACGGTCCTACCACTGAGGGGCCTTAGGGCACAAGCTAACCCGACCAGGACAAGTGGGGGAGACCAAGTGGAACAACGATTGATGTGAGCGATGTCAGGAATGTGATCAACAATGAACGTGAGTTCTAAGTAAACAAACTTTGATAAACAGCACCCCCCCATGGGAAAAGCGGAGCGCAAAGAGGGACGCCTCTGAAGCACAAGGACAGATAAACGCAGCAAACAGGGAGTGGGAGGAAACAGACAGCGTGTGTATTTTGAGAGACTTACTTGAGTGCAAATAACGAATTGACGAGTGCTTCGAGCCCGGGAGAAGCGGTTTGAAAATGTAAATAAAGTTGAAAAATGGCGGCATCTCAAGGAAAGTTTAAAGCGAAGCCTGGTAGTCAGAGTCCGAGGCCAGAAGAGGGAGCTGATGTCATGAAGCTGTTAGCGGATATGCTCAAGCCAGTGATGGATCAGCTCGATGGTATTAACCAGCAACTGACCTCGTTAAATCAAAACTTCACTTCACAACAGCGACAGCTGGCAGAAATGGGAAAAAAAGTGGAGCTGGTGGCTGAGAAAGTTACAGAGATGGACACCTCAAGCAAGAAGATGAAGAAAAGAATGGGTGAAGAGGAAACAAAACAAAATCTTCAAGAAAATTGTTTGTTGCAGTCAAAATGAAAATTTTATGTGATGCCAAAGAAAGAGGAGGTCTGCAGTTACCGAACCTGCGATTGTATTATGAAGCAGTCTGTTTTACATGGCTAGAACAATGGGTAAATTTAGATAATTAAAATTATTAGCATTGGAAGGGCATGACTGCAGGTTCGGATGGCATGCATATCTATGGTATGAAAAAACTAAAATGGACAAATTTTTTAAACATCATTTTGTAAGAAGAGCACTGTTTGGAGTATGGTCGAGATATAAAAGGTTTTTTTATGAAGCAAGACCACTTTGGATTGTACCAGCAGAAGTCATCACACAGTATACGAGACAAAGAGGGGAAGAGTTGTTGCCATACAGAGATTTAATTAAAAAGGAGGGATCGGATTGGGTAATGAAAG